>NC_092341.1:158092500-158392500 GCF_046630445.1 Rutidosis leptorrhynchoides | reverse complement strand
AACTTGAAAACGTAACAAAGTGATGAGTATATGATACTGTGCATTAAACTTATTGGTTTGATTATCTGATTGATATATTTAACTACGGAATTAAAAGATTATGCCAAACGATTGAATTAAAAGATATTTACTAAGTCCCTTAAGAATTATAATATTATTACGAGTTTCTGTTGTGAGGTCCACGTTGATTTGGAAAATCATTCATGTTTAACGGTATTCGGAATAAATGGTAAAGTGTTTGTTTAAATAACGTAATTTGGACACATACAATAATAAGGAATATTAACTGTTAGAATTAGATATATGAATAAATTGCGATATGTATTTTAAGACGTGTTTATAAATATTGAGAATGGATATTAACTTGGTTATGAAACGTTTGATAAATACTATTATATTAATAAATAACAAGACAATGATTTATAGAAGTAAATGACCAAAACACTCGAAAGATTAAGATATACTTTGAGTGGTATAGTTTGTTGATAATTTAAGACTATATTTTGACAGAGGTACGAGTCACGAAATGTAAAGTGATAGTTTTCTAAGCATACAAAAATGCGTTCGAGAAACCGGAACCAGGGCATAAGTCGAGTGACAACGTACGAGACATCGGAACGAAAATTTCAAGTCAACTATGCACGAGAATATAATATAATATATAATTAATTAATATAAATTATATAAATTATATATCAATAAATAAATATGTCGACAAACAAGAAAACAAAAGTTTGTGAGCTGGATCAGAGGGCCATGTGATCGCATGGGGTTGGAAATCAGGCCACATCTATAAATTCAGTCGAATTCATTCCAGTTTTGCACACATACATATTACACTCGTATATATATTTATATTATTATTATTATTATTATTATTATTATTATTATTATTATTATTATTATTATTATTATTATTATTATTATTATTATTATTATTATTATTAAGATTAATATTATTATTATTAATCTTATTATTTTTAATTAGTAGTATTATACATAAAATACTACGACGAAGTCATGAGCGTGTCACTTTCAAAATGGGTTTTCAAGCGGATTGAGCTAAGGAAAATATGAGTTATAGCTATGGAGGTTATGGGTAATGTTCATGGGTATATTTGTGAATTAAACCTAGTGTTTATCATCTCCGTTGCGTCTACGTACTTTCCTACAATATTGAATCTCAATATTGATACGTAAGCACTCATATTTTATCTTTTATATATTAATTGTGTATCCATGTCTAGTGCTCGAGTATATATATTTATACATGCTTGTATGCTAAATTTCTTCGTTAAACAGTTTATGATGAATCACGAATTAAATACATATATTACTGGTAAAAGGTATATGATATGCATGTTTTTGGAAAGCTGGCGAAAAATCAATGACTTTTCATTTAGATATCGAATAGTTTCGATGAACGGATTAAAAGATATGATCAACTGAATTATGATTGATGTTAATTGAAATTGCTTTTGAATATGCAATTAAGATTTAAACAACTTGTTTACGAGATTGATAAATTGGATTTTTGAATATTACCAACCGAGTAAATGAATCCTTATATAAGGTACGTCTCATTTTGTTAAACAACTGTCAAAATTGACTTTTTGAAACGACTTTGGATAACTTTTTTATGTTGATCTCGAGCATTAGGATTGTGATACACTATGACCTGACCTAGCTTGATAGACATTTACTGACCAACATATGTTCTCTAGGTTGAGATCTACGATTATTTGATATTTCGAGTTTCGGTCACATTACGATGAACAACTTTATGTGCTGCTAAGGTGAGTTTCATTGCTCCCTTTTTAATTGCTTTTGCAATATATATTTTTGGGCTGAGAATACATGCAATTTATTTTAAACGCAATGGATACAAGTACATACTTAATTCTACACTGAGTTTGAACCGAAAATCTCTTAGCTTTGGTAACTAGTAGCTGCCAGTACATAGAATATGGACTGGTGGGCGCGAATAACAGTATATGGATCCATAGTGCTTGACATCCCCGTCCGAGCTAGAGCGCTAGTCTTTTAACGGACGTGTGTTATTTGAGTTTAGGACACGTTGGTTTGCGTGTATTAAAACGAATGGGGTATTTATCATTATAACGTTAAAGCTTAGTTACCAGGGTGCTCTGTTACGTAGAATCTATTGATAAACGTTTCTGGATGAAACAACTGAAATCTTGTGATCCACTTTTATATACAGATTACGCGAAACACTAAAACTATGAACTCACCAACCTTTGTGTTGACACTTGTTAGCATGTTTATTCTCAGGTTCCCTAGAAGTCTTCCGCTGTTTGCTTATATGTTAGACAAGCTATGTGCATGGAGTCGTACATGGCATATTTTTCAATAAAACGTTGCATTCACCAAATCATCACCATGTATCTTATTTTGACTGCATTGTCAACGGAAGTACTATTGTAAACTATTATTTACGGTGATTGTCTATATGTAGAAATCATTAGATGTCGAAAACCTTTGATTTAAATATTCATTTATGGTGTGCCTTTTCAAAAGAATGTAATGTTTACAAAACGTATCATATAGAGGTCAAATACCTCGCAATGAAATCAATGAATGACGTATTGTCCATATGGATTTGGAGCGATCGTCACAATTTATATCACTGTGTTCTATATTAGCATGTTTAATCCATGAAGATTATTCAAAATCTCCATAATCGGTCATGTTATGGGAATAACATGAATTAAGATTAATGTGAAATTTTGGTTATATTCATTGATGATGAATAGTTAACTTGTTGAGATCAAAATTCATATGTATGCATTGATGATGAATATTGGAATGACCCAACCATGAGATGTCACTACATGGATCGTAGTCAGTAGTAAATCTTTTAGTGATTATGTTTTTGTGTCCTTAGACTTGAGATGCACGCCTGTCTTGATGAGTGTAACATTGTATTTTGATATGGTTAAACGCTGTCCTGAATAAGGCTGTTATAAAGGCCATTATTGGGTATAATGTAAAGCTCGTGATAGACACGTGTATGCAATATAGGATTTGTTCCTCTAAAATGTTTGGAGTTAGATACTTTTTGAGCTCCTCGATGAATGAATAAGATATTTGTGTGGCCGCACCCATATGTAATTAAGATGATACTTAATTAATTTGGTGATCTAATTCAGTTCTAAGATCGAGAAACAAAATGGTTAAACAAATGAGAATGACCGATGATCCATATCTCAAGTTTAACTAAAGTATCTGAAACAAAAGGACGAATGACATTTAAAACTTACCATAAACAGTTTCAAGAAACTACCCTCACGTGAATTTGGGAACAATGACGTGTTGCTAGACGCTTACCATTGTTTGTATAGTTACTTGGTGTTGTGCCATGTACAAGTGGGAGTCTGTAGGATTAATGTGTAAGATACAACATATAACTATATGGCCAACTTCATTTGAGCCTTCGGGGTCACACACATATACACCGAGAGGTCAAATAAAATATATATATGATGTATATATATTACTCAAGTAACAAAATAGTAAATCGAAATTAATTCATTTACTATTCATATGAATATAAATGAAACGAAATTAATTAATTTACTATTTACATGAAAGCGACATGATACAAATTATTAATTATAAGTTACATAACATACCCTAAAGTATTTGATAAATACGACTTTTTAAAACCAAATCAATCGAAATATGATATTACAGACAAAGAAATCGAAAATAATATATTCTTTTGATTTGTTTTTTGCTACCAAACAAACAGAGTATATCATATATTCATATATATATGATCGTTGGGTTATGAGATCAGTAAGAGAGAAGAGAGAAAAAAATAACATATTTGTTTTGCTTTCCTTTGATAAATCTCAACATACAGAGTATTATCGATTAATGTATTAATATAATTGGATTATATTAATACGATATTTGAGTTTGGACTAGCATCCATTGACGGTCGTTTGAAGTGTAGTGTGGACTATCCAAAGAGACGATCATACTTTTGATCGTAAGTTTCTCTCCGTCTCATCAATTTCTCCAAGAAAGGTATTTCGTTAACTCCTCTTTTGTTTTATATTCATGACAATTATTATAGTGTAATTGGATCATTGAGATAAATTAATCGTGTGCATGTTTCATTAAATATATGAATATATAATCTTGTAAATGTTTTTATGAAATAATAAAAGATTATTATTTTAACTATCCGCTGCGTTAATCTGAAATTGGTAAAAGTACACACGATTTTCCAACAGAACCACCCAAATTTGTGTTTCGTTTTGCTTATTTGTTTAACAATATTAGTTAGTTGTGTGATCTATTGTTCAGTCAATTGATCTCATCAGTTTATATTCAAAGTACATGAAAATCTAGTAGAGTTCTAGTAGATGCTAATTTGTAAAACAATTAAAGGTAGTTCTTAGTATAGTAGAACATTGAAACACAAACAAGCAGCTTGAACATTAGATTGATTCAGACTCAAGATGATATTTGAAACCCGGAAATTAAATTCAATTCACAGCTATACGATTAATTTGCTGTATAATCATGTTTCATATGATCCTACCAAAAACTTTTTCTATTTTATAAGGGCAAATTTTATAAAAAGGTAACATATTTACTCTGTTTTCTTTTTTTCGGTAATCTATTTTATTCGGCTAGAAAAAAGGATTATTTTATTAAAAGTTAATAAAAAAGAAAGACATTATTAACTTTCTGCGTTAAATGTCAACGCAACATTTCACGTCACCTGTTTTTTCCATTCCGATAGCTTACATGCACTACAACAAATTTGCTAATTAACCACGCATAAATTTACACACTTTTATAAAGTGTGTACTTTTTTGTTAAATTCCTCACACTTGTAAATGTGTGTAAATGTATTACATTTATAAGTGTAGATAATCATTATAGTTTCACACATAAAAGTGTGGGGAAAAAAGTTCACACTAATTTGTGTGTATAATTAAAAATATAATCACACTTAAGAGTGTTAAGTTAATTTTGTCGCACTAGATTTGTTCACGCTCCTCCTTGTGTGAAGAAATGAAGTGTAACAAATTTTACTCACATTTTTAAATGTGATTTAATTTGTGTTTGTATACACTAATAAGTGTGAACAAACTTTTTCTACAATTTTAAGTGTGAAATTTGAATAACATTCAATATTTATAAATGTAACAAACTTATACATATTTATAAGTGTGAGGAATTTGATAAAAAACTCACACTTTCTTACGAGTGTGTAAAAATATGCGTGAATAATTGATAAATTTGTTGTAGTGATGTACTAGCTCTATTCCACATTTAGACCAAAAAAATATCTTTCATCTTCTCCATCAAATTTTATACCCCTAAATCTGAAATCAAATCTTATATCCCTAAATCTGAAATCAAAGCTTAACATCAATCTGAAATTAAACTTAACATCAAACTTTATCTATCAATCTGATATCAAACCTTTGACAAATAAAAAAAAACCATCAATTTCAAACTCTAGATCTAAAACTTAAATTAGAAGAACACTTAAATAGTTTGCACAAATGTGTAGATCGACCAAGAAACTCAAACCTTGTGTTTTCTATGTGAACTTGCCAAAGTTACTCCGTAAGACACCGAATACCCCCGTGTGACGAGAATGAGAGTAATCTCTAAATTTTTGACACGAATGAGACTCGATCCCGCACCCATATTTGAATATAACTATCCCATAACATGTCATGACTTCTAATACAAGGAGTAGCATTGGCACTGAAGACATTGGTACAATTTAAAGTTGTAAAGTAAGTTTGTATAATAATTCGATCCGAATACCGTCCCTATAAAAATATGCCATATACTCTAATCTTAATCTATATGGATATCAGTAGCGTATGTTAATGATTATGGAATGTTAGGGACGGTATTAGTAGGTTATCTATATTGGTTTATTGTAGTATTAAATAAATTGGCACTTTGTGTATCTTTATCATTATATTGTAAAAATTTGACCCCATCAGATAACCTTATTACATAATTTATATTTTTCTTTTATTACGTAACTTATATTTCTTATTTATGTAATTTACGTTTACATTAGTTTTACATAAGTTAAAGTAATTAAATTTTAGTTGTATGATTATTATCTAATGAAGAAATTATTTTACATAAACGATTTATAATTCTTATTTATGTAATTTACGTTTAGATTAGTTTTACATAAGTTAAATTACTTATTTTCGAAATCAAGCTTGTATTGTGAGATCATTGAGGTAAAATTTTGGCTCCGGCACCGATTAATATATTACTCGTTTGACTTTTTTTTTGGATTTAAGATATAGTGATGATTTGTTTAATTTGCCATTCATTTAATGTAGTTATAAAGAGTAACTAATAAATTAATTGATAAATTTAAAGTTAAATTTTCAAAATTAAAAGGGACATAATTGAAACTTTAATGATATTTAATAGTTATTAGAAAAAGAGAAAATTATTCTTAAAACAAACAAAAATAGAAAGGTGAGCAAGTTTTTTTTGAGATGGAGGGAGTATTACTTTTGATATTGCTCACTTTAGTAATTTTTAGTTTGTAAACCAAACCATAACCATGATCTAATGATTAGGAACTTGAATCTTGATATTTTTACAACAAGTGTAAAGTATTATTCTTTAATAAAACTTTCTCTGTTTAGTGGTTTGCATTATTAAATTAATTAGCTAGTCTTAACATTCAAAATCACATTATAAGCTACTGAATAAGTTTATGCTTAAAAGGTATTTTTTGCTCCGCGTGAGTTTCGGTACTTATTGTCGTCTATTTATAAAAAATAATAATAATTGTTATAATTTAGCAGTATAACTATCTTTAGTGGTCTGGTTCTTGACTGTAGGCTATTGATTATTAGAAGATAAAAGAGAGGGAGAGAGTATATTATAATTTTTGGTACATTTGATTTACATTCATCGATCCTTATTTATACTACTCAAATTCCACTGTACAATTCATTCATGAGATATCAAATAGGATTTGCTTTTTGACTTTATGTACAAATTTGTCGGCCACTTTTTTATGTCTTATAACACTCTCCCTTGGACGACAATTTTATTTTGTTGGAGATCAACTATAAGTTACTGCCTCGTTAAAAACCTTGTTAAAGAAAATCCAGTGGGAAAAAACTTTAGCTAAGGGAAAAAGAATGCAGCATGGAGTTGACTCCCCCTCAAGTAGACATTGCTTCAGTTGTTACATCTTTTGAACATGTCTCATGCCAATGTTATGAACGTGTGTTCTAAAAATAGCAGTTGGAAGTGCTTTCGTGAAAAGATCAGCAGAGTTTTTGCTAGACTGCACATATCTCATTTCAATCTGGTTGTCCTTAATGAGATTTTGAGTGTATGAGAAGAATCTAGGAGGTATGTGTTTTGTTCGGTCACTTTTGATATACCCTTCTTTCATCTGTGCTATGCAAGCTGCATTATCTTCATAGATAGTTGTTGGACTTTTATCGCGTTCCAGTCCACAAGAATCAGTAATGAATTGTGCCATTGATCTCAACCAAAAATATTCCCGAGTAGCTTCATGTAATGCAATCACTTCGGCATGATTTGATGATGTTGCAACAAGTGTTTGTTTTTGAGAACGCCATGATATTGCGGTACCTCCATTTAGGAATACATATCCATTTTGAGATTTAGCTTTATGTGGATCAGATAAATAACCTGCATCTGCATAACCAACCAAATCTTGTTTTGATTCGTTAGAATAAAATAATCCTAAATCAGTAGTTCCTCGAAGGTATCGAAATATGTGTTTGATCCCATTCCAGTGTCTTTTGGTAGGAGCTGAGCTGAACCTTGCCAACAAATTAACTGCAAAAGAAATGTCAGGTCTTGTACAATTTGTAAGATACATAAGAGCTCCAATTGCACTAAGATATGGTACTTCTCGTCCCAGGATATCTTCATGGTCTTCACAGGGACGAAATGGATCAGTGTCAACATTAAGTGATCTAACAACTATAGGAGTACTTAATGGTTTTGCCTTGTCCATATTAAAACGTTTTAAAATCTTTTCAGCATATGTTGTTTGATGTATAAGTAAACCATTAGGCATATGTTCAATTTGTAAACCAAGGTAATACTTGGTTTTTCCGAGATCTTTCATTTCAAATTCTTTCTTTAGAAGTTGAATGGCTTCATGGATCTCTTTATTTGTACCTATGATATTAAGATCATCAACATAAACAGCTATGATCACATATCCGGATGTTGTTTTCTTAATGAAAACACATGGACAAATAAGATTATTAGTATACCCTTTGCTTATCAAGTAATCACTTAATCGTTTATACCACATGCGACCCGATTGTTTCAACCCATATAAAGACCTTTGTAACTTGATTGAGTACATTTCTGTCATAACCCGACCTTAACCATAAGGACGAATACAATAACATATGATTTCATCGAGAGGTATTGACCTCTATATGCGACGTTTTTCAAAAACTGCATTCGTTTTTACAATACAAACCATAGCTTTTATTACAAATACAAGGTTTAAACAACTTAATAATGATTATCGTTTAGCGATAATCTTAGACTTACAAACTTTACATGTGATAATAACAATACGACTTCCAACATATTTTACATTACAAATCCTCCGATATGCAGTTTTATTTTTGACACAAATATGCATACTCAAGATCTTGCTTAAATTCAACATGTTGCAGCGGAAGCTTTTAGTTATCACCTGAGAATAAACATGCTTAAAACGTCAACATAAAGTTAGTGAGATATAGGTTTAATGCCGGCAGCGTTATAAATATAGACCACAAGATTTCATATATAAACGTTTTAATAAAAATATTCTAAGTTGTTGAGCACTTGATAACCATACTTAACATTTAATCAACGTCGCATATTCCCTTTATTATGAAATCTTACTACACCGTACCAAGTGTAGTCACCGAAATGAAGTGCTGTGCAACCGTTGAATACTGGTCATCCAGTCCGGTTGGGGTTGTCAGGCCCGATAGATCTATCAACAGGATTCGCGTTTACAATACCTCATGTAAATAATAGTTACCAAGTTACAGGGAAGTATGCCAGTGGTACAACTCAACGTAGAATATATATTTTTAATCACTTGTGTCCATAACGTAAATCATAAAATGCATGTATTCTCATCCCGAAATATTTAGAGTTTAAAAGTGGGACTATATACTCACCTTTGTCTTGAAGGTATTTAACTCGACTTGGTCTCCGATAGATATCACGAACCTAACCATATATATAATATATCAACATATTTTCTTTTTAAGTAATCGTTACATATATATATATATATATATATATATATATATATATATATATATATATATATATATATATATATATATATATATATATATATACTTTTAATACTTTTAATATTTTCTTAGTCCGTAGTTAGCAGTCCGATGTTAGTGGTCCACAATTAGTTGCTTAAATAAAATAAATAAAGACCCCATCGTATTCGTATTGATCAGAATTAATCTCGACCCATGGTACCATGTTGTCAAGTGACGTGTTGCGTACATAAAGTACCGTGTTGTCAAATGACGTGTTGCGTACAATCATGAGGTCTTATGATTAATCTTCTCGTGTTGTTTACGGGTGGTCCTGAAATATATAAAATCAAATCATAAGTAAATATATATTAAATATTATGTTAATTAGCCAAGATATGATTAATCCGATTTTGTCATAATATGATATACTACATGTCTTGAAGTGTTTTTAAAAATCAAATTAAAAGGATCTATTTAGTTTGCGAACAAGTTTGAAATCACTCAAACTATGTTCTTGTTGTTAAAATTTTACAACACAAAATAAGATAGCTATATAAATATGAATCGAATAAGCTTATGAATAAGGTTACTGCCTCAAGTTACTTGGACAAAGCTACTGGAAAAGGTAATTATTATCTTGGAATCAAAAGAGCGGTGGAGTGGGATTGAAAGATTGGAAGTAATCTCCTTGAAATCGGATGACTATATTAATACGTTCTTGAGTAGGTAAATGAAGAGAGATTAGGGAGTGAATTAACTTGAAAGAAAATTGGAAATGAAATTGTATGTGTGTGTGTGCAAAATAGCATGATTATGGGATGGATATATATAGGAGATTTAGTTTGTTTTCTTGCACAAAAGTCACACATGAGGTTAAATGGCTGGTTCCTACATGTAACATCATGTCTAGTGGCTGATCATTGAAGTTTATTGTTGGTATATACCAATAGTAAATACGTATAGAAGCTGGGTATGATACGGTTATATATACCCTAGATATACTTGTAGAAATTTTGAGGAATCGGAACGAGAATTCAAATATGGACGGGTTTATAACTGTAAAAGAGGCTCAAAACTGGGCTTTTATTTTTGGGTCAAACCGGGCCAAAATAAAATTTTAAGACATTTTTAATAAAGCAATGTTAGCCCAAAAAAAAAATATTTCAAGCTGACCTGGCAGCTCGACCCCAGCCAGGGGCTCTGCCCCTTGGACCCCGCCAGGGGTTGTCACCCCTTGGACCCCGCTTATCGGGGGCGCTGCCCCCGAACCCCCGTCATAATCAAGATAACTTCAAACAAGTGTGCACTCCACACTTCCCCAAACTTGTTTGATATTTATCAAGATTATTTTGGTTACAAATTAATCCCATTACACTTAAATCATATTGGTGACATAGATCACCAATAACACTATAGATTGTAAGTATATATGTCAAAGAACGTTACATATAGTTATCGTTTTGAAAACTTAAGTTAGTGGTCTCAAAGTATACTTATAACTCATTGTTGTTAGTTCACAATGAAATGTTAAACCATCCTTAAATCATGTTAAATATGTATAGATATGTACATATACATAATCGTATAATTATCGTGTGTTATATAGTTCGTGATATCATCGGTCAAATTGGACGGTCAAACGTTGTGTGAAACTCTTTTCAAAAACATAAGTCTCAACAGTTTGGATTGCTTATCATGTTGGTAAGGTTTATTTTATGTAAATATTAATCTCATAAGTATAAAACGATCGAAAAAATCCGGGTCGTTACAATTTCTTTGGGTTTTGCATTGGTTGCTTCTGATACCTTAAATCCTCCAGGTATCTTCATATATATATATATATATATATCACTATCAAGTGATCCATAAAGGTAAGCAGTCACAACATCCATAAGATGCATTTCTAAATTTTTAGAAACTGCCAGGCTGATTAAGTATCTAAAAGTAATTGTATCCATAACAGGAGAATAAGTTTCCTCATAATCAATTCCTGGTCTTTGAGAAAAACCTTGAGCTACAAGTCTAGCTTTATACCTTGTAACTTCATTTTTCTCATTTCTTTTTCGCACAAAAACCCATCTATATCCCACAGGTTTCACATCTTTAGGTGTGAGAATGATAGATCCGAAAACTTTTCTTTTATTGAGCGATTCAAATTCGGCTCGTATTGCTCCTTTTCAATGATCCCAATCATGTCTATTTTGACATTCCATGACAGATTTTGGTTCTGGATCATCAACATCATTCATGATGTCATATGCAACATTATATGAAAATATCTCATCAAGATTTTTCATTTCATTTCGGTTCCATAATATTTTTGAATGTGCATAATTGATTGAAAATTCCGTATTGACATCATCAATCTCCTCTGCAGAAGGAGTATTTGAAAGGACCCGTTCTAATCCATCCAGACGAAGTCCATATCGATTATAAACGATTCACAACAGTTGATTACATCGCGAGGTACTTGACCTCTATATGATACATTTTACAAACATTGCATTCGTTTTTGAAAAGACAATCTTTCATTACATCGAAAGTTGACAGCATGCACACCATTTCATAATATATCTAACTATAATTGACTTAATAATAATCTTGATGATCTCAACGACTCGAATGCAACGTCTTTTGAAATATGTCATGAATGACTCCAAATAATATCTTTAAAATGAGCAATTACACAGCGGAAGATTTCTTTCGTACCTGAGAATAACATGCTTTAAAGTGTCAACCAAAAGGTTGGTGAGTTCATTAGTTTAACATAAATAATCATTTCATAATTTTAATAGACCACAAGATTTCATATTTCCATTTCTCATAAACATAAGTCCCGTGCATAGAGACAAAAAAATATCATTCATATGGATTGAACACCTGGTAACCGACATTAACAATATGCATATAAGAATATCCCCATCATTCCGGGATCCTCCTTCGGACATGATATAAATTTCGAAGTACTAAAGCATCCGATACTTTGGATGGGGCTTGTTGGGCCCGATAGATCTATCTTTAGGATTCGCGTCAATTAGGGTGTCTGTTCCCTAATTCTTAGATTACCAGACTTAATAAAAAGGGGCATATTCGATTTCGATAATTCAACCATATAATGTAGTTTCAATTACTTGTGTCTATTTCGTAAAACAGTTATAAAAAACAGCGCATGTATTCTCAGTCCCAAAAATATATATTGCAAAAGCATTTAAAAAGGGAATAATGAAACTCACCATCCTGTATTTTGTAGTAAAAATACATATAACAACATTAAACAAGTGTAGAGTTGGCCTCAGATTCATGAACAATACCCCTAATCAATACCCATAAACTACTTATTTAATACCCATGAATTCCTTAGCTTTAACCCATTTGAAAACTTGATTTGAAAATCGTCTTATAACGTTATGAAACTAATAAATAAAATACGGAGTGTATATATATAGATATGTAAAGTATGTGTGGGTTATAACAAAAAGGAGAAAAAGGAAATGAGTAGTGCATGCGTGTGTGTTGTGTGTTTACAGAAAGAGAGATTTATTATATATACACATCAACATGAATTAAACAAAAATCTAGCCTCTTTTAACCTATTCTAGGCTATCCACGTTTGCAAGGATCAAAACGAAAAAAAATATAAATCGTGACTTGTTTTCTCGCTTGCGAGCTATGTTGATCCGTGAGACATAGAAGAAAAATAATACAAACATATGTCATTTTCTGTGTGTGTGGGTTGTATCGATTAAACAAATATATATATATATATATATATATATATATATATATATATATATATATATATATATATATATATATATATATATATATATATATATATATATATATTTAATTATAAAAAAAAATTGGTCATTTTGCTATAGTCTAACTCTACCGAATTTGTTGTAAATGATGTGCACTTAGCCACTCAATTAAATAAATTTCATCTTGATAGCAACATGAAAGCTACGTGTTAACATATATCATTTTTTTTATATTAATATTAGTGTAGTATAACGTAAGGAATCTTGAAAAAAAATAAAAAAATGGAGTTGTGTCTATGTCTAAAATACAATATACGTTTTTAAGGGAAAAAAAAAAACTAATCACTCAAAATGTAATATATAAAATCTATAGTTTATATACTAAATATAATTACAAATTTTAACAAAAACTTAAGTTTTAAAGTTAGTGATTAAGCCCATCTCATATATTTTTAAATATATATAATAAATTTATTCATTTACTATCCTCCGTCCTATATCTCTTGAAACATGTAAATTATGAAATTCATTTGATAAAAAACAAAACGAGTGTGTGGATCCATACATCCTTTTACACCGTTACAATTTTTTTTTTTTAATAGTCTGAATTAGGTAATGATATTCAAAGTATGGAGTATTATTTAATTTAATCAATTTAAAATTTTAGATATGGAAAAGATATGGGAAGCATAACATAATATTATGTTTCCATTTTTTTTGTGAGCAGATTATCTAAGAAGTTGGCATGTGACTAACTTTACAATAATGCGTAAATATAGACAGTGCACCTTTAAAGTGAGAATCAATGTGGGATTTTATTTCTAACCTTCACGTGAAGTACTAGGGCCCAAGAACCAAAAGAAAAATCTCGTGAATTTGATTGTATACATGTCCCAACACATTCTTTTTTCCTTATATTATAATATATATAATATATTATATTTATATAATTAATTATATATTATATTATATTTACGTTTATGGTAAAAATGTAATTTTTACTAAAATGACACGGACGTGGTCTCACGACTCATGTACCACTTTTCATTTTTCGAGCGCACTTTCGTACGTTTAGAAAACTAGCCTTTTACGTTACGCGGCGTGTACCTTTAGTAATAGTTTGATTTATTCATCAATAAATTACTTTGTAAAAAATGTATCTTATAAAATTTGAGCGTCGTGGTCATTTGCTTCTATAAATCAGTGACTCGTTGTTTACTAAAATATTTTATTTTAAATTAAGGCATTTTATGACGAGGTTAATATATATATATACATATATACATTTTTAGAAATATAACTTTGTATCCAAAATCTTTCATATAACAATATAACATTTAGTTTTTCAAAACTATTTTTTTTTCTTTTTCAAAGTTTATTTTTATTTCATTTAGGAAAATAGTTTAGCGCGCAACGTTTTTCTTTTTACGATTTTAAATGGATACAAGTACTAATCGTTTTTAAATATTAATTGCGTCACTAGGTGGGTGTTATTACCGTATACTTAATTTGAAAACATATATATTTAATGAACACGTTTTAAATACACGTTACAACCAATATTTCAACTTACGTTTATTTATTCAAAGGCAGTTTAGATAGACAAGTCCGGTTATATGAAAAAGTGTTTTGAAAACTACATCAATTGATTATTATGGAATTTCATCGACAAACATATGGAATCAAATACCATATTGTAAAGTATTTATACTTAATATTTCGTTAACGTTATCAAGTTATAATATATACGCATATTCATATATAATCTTTTACGTTCGTTTAATGGTTCGTGAATCATTGGAATTTGGTCGAGGTTAAATGAATGTATGAACATAGTTTAAAATTCTTGAGATTTAACTTATCAAACTTTGCTTATCGTGTCTGAATGATATAAAGATAAAGTTTAAATTTGGTCGAAAATTCCCGGGTCGTCACAGTACCTACCCGTTAAAGAAATTTCGTCCCGAAATTTGATCGTGGTCGTCATGGCTAATCATAAAAATGTTTTTATGACGAATATGAGTTGATATATAGAGTTTTATCATTATTGAGTAATATAGATAAAACGATTCGATTACTTGAAGAGTACGAATGAAGTTTTCACAAAAAGATTTGAATGAGAAATAGAGTTTCGTCTTAACTTTCGACGTGGTATTGGTTGAAATTCCGGAATTCAAGGGATTTAAAGAAAATCTTCAAAATCTAAAAGATTTGATTCTTCGGCGAATAAGAAAATTATGATTCTCTAATTAAATGCGGAGATCTGCCTTAATTTCTCTTATCAATTATTTCACTATAAATTAACTTCTTTCGTTCCATTATTTTTATTATTCCTATACTCAATTCCTAAATTCAAAAGATTATGAAAATGCTTAATCCAGTTCTAATCCTTGTCCTTATCCTTACTATCGCAACAATTATTCTCCTTTTCCAACTTCCACCAGAGGAATCTGCTTATTTCTACTTTGCCCTTGGGGTTATAGTACTTATAGTTCTTCCGTGTCTTTATGTTGCGATAAACATTGATATACACGGTTTGTAATTTATGTGTTGTTATCGGGCTTTATATCTCCCCTTATATTTCAATGTCCCTATTTCTGTTTCCTATAATCATTGTCATCCCCAGTTAATGCTTTCTTTTATTTGCTGCGATTTATACCCCCATTTTTGTTTCGGAGCTTTGTCCCTCCGTTTCTTCTTCTTGCGATTAGGCATCTCTTGTAATGATCCAGAATTCGCAGATATAAGTTTCAGAATGAACATTGTTAATGTTCTAAGAAGGAATGATAATAGCATAATCTGACTTGTCAAATTACCCGAATTCAAGGAAAAGATAGGACTATCAAGAAAATATGTTATTGATATGTTTATAGATCAGACAGAGTGTAAGAGTCGTGTAACATGACACATGATGACGTTATGATCTGTGAATCACCACGTTCCATTTTAGAAACTCAGCATGACTTACTGTAGTATAATCACGTTGATCAAGTGTCATTATATTATACTAACTCATGCTTCAATTTCTTTACATTTCTCTAGAATTCATTCATAAATTAAACTTAAATTTTACAGATGTTTTCAATATAAAGAAACACAGGAAACACGAAGACGTATATGATTTCGGACGAGAATATTTATGAAAATATCCTCAAAAATATCGAAGATATTTATGATGATATTTTGGAATTTCCAAGTTCGAAGGTTGATGAAGAAAAATTTTTCGCAAGATTTTAACATGACTTCGGAGTAAGCTATTCTCTAAAGATTTCAACGGATCCAGAATTACCTGGATTCTTTGAATATAGGGTATGGTCCTTGTATTTGTCCTTGGTCTCTTACATGGTTAGCTCAATCCGTTTTCTAGTTCCAGCTTTTCTGAGCTTTTCCAACATACTATTCTTTATCATAAAACTTCCGACGATTAAGGTCATTTACGGTTTTTGCTGCTTCATCAGCATTTCGAGGACTAGTTCGCAGTTCGGGGTGTTTTTTAGAAACTTCACATTCAAGCATGTAAGTCCAGATGATAGACGTTATATGTACACATATAACTGTTGGCATAGGCATGCTGCGAGATTTCAAAATACTGATTGCTAATTCTCGATGATTCGTATGGCAATTCTTGTTACAAGATGCAGATGAGTAAATGATGGGATTTTGATAAATATAATGATTTTTCGGAAAATTCTAGATCATTATAGTTGCTGATAAGTTTACTTGCTAATGTGGTGAAATATAAGCGGTTTCCCGGTAACGATGGCGAAAAGGGCATCGCATTTATCAAGATTATAATAAGGCTACTCCGAATGAAAAATCGAAGTTGTCTTGCTGGAGCTGTGATAGAATTTGCTACTTTGAAAAAGGAATTGCAAAGTTATTTTTGCAAATAAATGCCAAAGGATCTGACACAGATATGTGTTGAATTATGACTTTGGTTTCGAGAGCTTTTTAAGTACATAACTGTGGGCAATATGTGGTTGGATCATCATCTCGATTGCTCATTAATTGAAGTGTCTTCAGAAATTTTTGAAGGGTTTGAACACAGATTGTAATCGTTAATATACATTTGATGTTCTAACACAGTTTTGAAGTCAAAGTATAGCTTCGAAAGATGTAGGAATCAAAAAGTGATGGTACCAGTTATATCTCGAATTGAATTCTGAGGTTTCAAAATCAAAATATGTAATTGGGTTTGAATGAGTATGGTTGTTTTGATTTCTTTGAAAGAATGTATATTATTGTGAAAGTAGGAAGTATAGTTGATAATTTGCTTAATCTGATTCGAAGAATGTAACATATTAATTGTGAATATATATATATATATATATATATATATATATATATATATATATATATATATATATATATATATATATATATATATATATATATATATATATATATATATATATATATATATCAGGTATTACCTACCCGTTAAAAAAAATTTTCACAATTAATATTTTGTACATAAGAATTTTATTACAGTTTTTATGAAAATATATATGTATATATTCTCCTCAGATGTAACATAGATTTTAATGAGTTAATACTAAATTAAACTCATTCGATTTATGGTTGGAACTAGAATTGGATAATCCCTTGAAGGCTTTAGAGATTACATAAGTATTTCTTCAATAATATTGAAATTATAAATCAATACTTCGTTATTTGTTGAGGCGTGATGTTGGTTTTCGTTAAATTCTTGTGAACTTCGCAAAGTACGGATGATGTTATCTGAAAAGTTTCGGGTACATCGATGAGGAAAGTGTAAAATCAAATATATACTTGATTTATTATGAATTGGAATTTGTTGAATTGAGAAAGAGATTTTAGTTAATGTTGGTTAAGTTGCGGGCGAAAGACGTACATTATTGCATATTTGTAATATGAATTAACCAAGTAGTTAAGATTCATACACAATAGCTTAGCACGAAAAGATTTTTATTTTATTTTTTATTATTATTATTATTATTATTATTATTATTATTATTATTATTATTATTATTATTATTATTATTATTATTTTCAAAATATATGTAAAATATACATATAATTTCTTCAGAGGGAATGAGTTAATTCTTCATAACTCGCTAATACAATATACGCGTTATTGATTCGTAATGATGTCCACATTGATTCTTGAATTGACGGAGTTTGTGATGTTATAGATGTTGTTGATTCTGATGCTGACTGCACTGACGATGCTGGTGACACTGACGGTACTGATGATGCTATGATGCTGTTGGTAAAACAAGTTTAGCTGGTTAATCACACACCATTTTTGTCAGGGTTTCTACTCTTCCTTCTATCATTTTGGTTTGCTTAACTGCTTTATGGTTAGGGCTAGATTAGATAATCTCTAAAACTTTATAGATTACATAATCTCCGCGGAATG
Organism: Rutidosis leptorrhynchoides; assembly: GCF_046630445.1. Classification (NCBI taxonomy): domain Eukaryota; kingdom Viridiplantae; phylum Streptophyta; class Magnoliopsida; order Asterales; family Asteraceae; genus Rutidosis; species Rutidosis leptorrhynchoides. Next base: position 158,374,021 of record NC_092341.1, on the reverse strand, counting down.
TTTCTCCAATGAAGTTATGAATTAATACTTCATCAGTTATTGTTGTTGGTATTCCTTGGTATCTATGGTGCGTATGACGTTGATGCTCGTGGGACAGATTGTGAAGTTGAGGGTTACGACGCGGTTGTGGTTGGAGGTGGTAATGGTACTGTTGGCGTTGATGATGGTGGTATTGGTTATGCTGCTGATGCTGCTGATGAAGTTTGTAATCTTTGTACCATATTCTCCAAAGCCACTACCCGAGCGTGAAGCTCATTGACTTCTTCTATTACACCGGGGTGATTGTCGGTTTGGACGAGCGGATAAATAAAATCTAGAATTTGATGTAGTATATAATCGTGACGAGATACTCTGGAAATGAGAGAGAAAATGGTGTTTCGGACAGGTTCGCCGGTAAGTGCTTCAGGTTCTTCGTCAAGAGGGCATTGTGGTAGATGGAAAGGATCGCCTTCTTCTTGTCTCCAATGATTGAGGAGGCTACGAACCCATCCCTAATTCATCCAGAATAGGTGATGACTGATTGGTTGATTCATTCCGGTCACACTGCTTTCGGAGTTTGAGTGAGATTCCATTTCGGAATCCGAGTGACTTGAACTAACGACGAATTCCATTTCGTATGATTGGATAAAGGATTTTTCGATATGAAATGATCTTTCAGCTATTGGATGGTATTCTAATTACATAGAATATCTATATAGGTAGAGCAAAAGATTTCGTAAATTACGGAGGAATTTACGGAATATATCAGGCAAAGTCTAAAGTAACAGATACGATAAGATATGATTTAGCAGATACGCTAAGATATGAATTTTGTCCATACACTACTCATGCAATTAATGTAGCAAGACGTGTCTAGACTAATAATGATAAGCAGGTAATTTTCTAAGGATGATAAGCAGATGATTTCCGACTAGAAATGATAAACAAAACTTTTGACATGCAGACACGGTCGAAGTCCAGACTCACTAATGCATCCTAACGACTTATCAATTAGACACACTAATACAGACCTGGTTCGCTAAGACCACCGCTCTGATACCAACTGAAAGGACCCGTTCTAATCCATCCAGACGAAGTCCATATCAATTATAAACGATTCACAACAGTTGATTACATCGCGAGGTACTTGACCTCTATATGATACATTTTACAAACATTGCATTCGTTTTTGAAAAGACAATCTTTCATTACATCGAAAGTTGACGGCATGCACACCATTTCATAATATATCTAACTATAATTGACTTAATAATAATCTTGATGATCTCAACGACTCGAATGCAACGTCTTTTGAAATATGTCATGAATGACTCCAAATAATATCTTTAAAATGAGCAATTACACAGCGGAAGATTTCTTTCGTACCTGAGAATAACATGCTTTAAAGTGTCAACCAAAAGGTTGGTGAGTTCATTAGTTTAACATAAATAATCATTTCATAATTTTAATAGACCACAAGATTTCATATTTCCATTTCTCATAAACATAAGTCCCGTGCATAGAGACAAAAAAATATCATTCATATGGATTGAACACCTGGTAACCGACATTAACAATATGCATATAAGAATATCCCCATCATTCTGGGATCCTCCTTCGGACATGATATAAATTTCGAAGTACTAAAGCATCCGATACTTTGGATGGGGCTTGTTGGGCCCGATAGATCTATCTTTAGGATTCGCGTCAATTAGGGTGTCTGTTCCCTAATTCTTAGATTACCAGACTTAATAAAAAGGGGCATATTCGATTTCGATAATTCAACCATATAATGTAGTTTCAATTACTTGTGTCTATTTCGTAAAACAGTTATAAAAAACAGCGCATGTATTCTCAGTCCCAAAAATATATATTGCAAAAGCATTTAAAAAGGGAATAATGAAACTCACCATCCTGTATTTTGTAGTAAAAATACATATAACAACATTAAACAAGTGTAGAGTTGGCCTCAGATTCACGAACAATACCCCTAATCAATACCCATAAACTACTTATTTAATACCCATGAATTCCTTAGCTTTAACCCATTTGAAAACTTGATTTGAAAATCGTCTTATAACGTTATGAAACTAATAAATAAAATACGGAGTGTATATATATAGATATGTAAAGTATGTGTGGGTTATAACAAAAAGGATAAAAAGGAAATGAGTAGTGCATGCGTGTGTGTTGTGTGTTTACAGAAAGAGAGATTTATTATATATACACATCAACATGAATTAAACAAAAATCTAGCCTCTTTTAACCTATTCTAGGCTATCCACGTTTGCAAGGATCAAAACGAAAAAAAATATAAATCGTGACTTGTTTTCTCGCTTGCGAGCTATGTTGATCCGTGAGACATAGAAGAAAAATAATACAAACATATGTCATTTTCTGTGTGTGTGGGTTGTATCGATTAAACAAATATATATATATATATATATATATATATATATATATATATATATATATATATATATATATATATATATATATATATATATATATATATATATATATATATATATATATATATTTAATTATAAAAAAAAATTGGTCATTTTGCTATAGTCTAACTCTACCGAATTTGTTGTAAATGATGTGCATTTAGCCACTCAATTAAATAAATTTCATCTTGATAGCAACATGAAAGCTACGTGTTAACATATATCATTTTTTTTATATTAATATTAGTGTAGTATAACGTAAGGAATCTTGAAAAAAAATAAAAAAATGGAGTTGTGTCTATGTCTAAAATACAATATACGTTTTTAAGGGAAAAAAAAAAACTAATCACTCAAAATGTAATATATAAAATCTATAGTTTATATACTAAATATAATTACAAATTTTAACAAAAACTTAAGTTTTAAAGTTAGTGATTAAGCCCATCTCATATATTTTTAAATATATATAATAAATTTATTCATTTACTATCCTCCGTCCTATATCTCTTGAAACATGTAAATTATGAAATTCATTTGATAAAAAACAAAACGAGTGTGTGGATCCATACATCCTTTTACACCGTTACAATTTTTTTTTTTAATAGTCTGAATTAGGTAATGATATTCAAAGTATGGAGTATTATTTAATTTAATCAATTTAAAATTTTAGATATGGAAAAGATATGGGAAGCATAACATAATATTATGTTTCCATTTTTTTTGTGAGCAGATTATCTAAGAAGTTGGCATGTGACTAACTTTACAATAATGCGTAAATATAGACAGTGCACCTTTAAAGTGAGAATCAATGTGGGATTTTATTTCTAACCTTCACGTGAAGTACTAGGGCCCAAGAACCAAAAGAAAAATCTCGTGAATTTGATTGTATACATGTCCCAACACATTCTTTTTTCCTTATATTATAATATATATAATATATTATATTTATATAATTAATTATATATTATATTATATTTACGTTTATGGTAAAAATGTAATTTTTACTAAAATGACACGGACGTGGTCTCACGACTCATGTACCACTTTTCGTTTTTCGAGCGCACTTTCGTACGTTTAGAAAACTAGCCTTTTACGTTACGCGGCGTGTACCTTTAGTAATAGTTTGATTTATTCATCAATAAATTACTTTGTAAAAAATGTATCTTATAAAATTTGAGCGTCGTGGTCATTTGCTTCTATAAATCAGTGACTCGTTGTTTACTAAAATATTTTATTTTAAATTAAGGCATTTTATGACGAGGTTAATATATATATATATACATATATACATTTTTAGAAATATAACTTTGTATCCAAAATCTTTCATATAACAATATAACATTTAGTTTTTCAAAACTATTTTTTTTTCTTTTTCAAAGTTTATTTTTATTTCATTTAGGAAAATAGTTTAGCGCGCAACGTTTTTCTTTTTACGATTTTAAATGGATACAAGTACTAATCGTTTTTAAATATTAATTGCGTCACTAGGCGGGTGTTATTACCGTATACTTAATTTGAAAACATATATATTTAATGAACACGTTTTAAATACACGTTACAACCAATATTTCAACTTACGTTTATTTATTCAAAGGCAGTTTAGATAGACAAGTCCGGTTATATGAAAAAGTGTTTTGAAAACTACATCAATTGATTATTATGGAATTTCATCGACAAACATATGGAATCAAATACCATATTGTAAAGTATTTATACTTAATATTTCGTTAACGTTATCAAGTTATAATATATACGCATATTCATATATAATCTTTTACGTTCGTTTAATGGTTCGTGAATCATTGGAATTTGGTCGAGGTTAAATGAATGTATGAACATAGTTTAAAATTCTTGAGATTTAACTTATCAAACTTTGCTTATCGTGTCTGAATGATATAAAGATAAAGTTTAAATTTGGTCGAAAATTCCCGGGTCGTCACAGTATTGATTTGTAGTTCTTCTTGAACACTTTCTTTTACCTTATTATCAGCTGATTTTCTCTTTCGAGGATTTTTATCTTTGGAACCAATTAGTCTCTCACGTTTTTGGCGTGGCAAAGACTCAAGAATGACATTATTGCCAGTTTTTGGAATTTCAATTCGAGCTGGAGCATTTGCTGCTGGTATATATGATTTAGTCACTCTTTTTGTATCTGTAAATGCATCCGGCAATTTATTCGCAAGTTCTTGCATATGCATTATTTTTTGAACTTCGGTCTCGCATTCTTTTGTACGAGGATCAAGATACATTAATTGAGGTTCACACCATGAAACATCATTTTCTTTATTTTTTATTTCTCCCCTTAATCTAGGGAATAATGTTTCATTAAAGTGACAATCAGCAAAACGTGCTGTAAAAACATCACCCGTCATGGGTTTAATATATCTTATTATTGAAGATGTTTCATATCCAACATATATTCCCATCCTTCTTTGAGGACCCATTTTAGTGCGTTGTGGTGGTGCGATAGGGACATAAACCGCACAACCAAATGTTCTAAGGTGGGAAATATTTGGCTGATGGCCAAAAGCAAGTTGCAAGGGAGAATATGTATGACTTACGCTTGGTCTAATGCGAATCAATGATGCAGCATGAAAAATTGCATGTCCCCATACAGATACTGGGAGTTTTGTTCGCATTATCAATGGTCTAGCTATTAGCTGCAATCGTTTAATTAATGATTCAGCTAAACCATTTTGTGTATGCACATGGGCAACGGGATGTTCAACAATAATCCCAATAGACATGCAAAAGTTATTAAATGCTTGAGACGTAAACTCACCGGCATTATCTAGTCTCACCCTTTTAATAGTATAATCAGGGAAATGTGCTCTCAATTTAATAATTTGAGCAAGAAATTTTGCAAATGCCATATTTCGACTTGATAATAGACAAACATGAGACCATCTACTAGATGCGTCTATTAGAACCATAAAATATCTAAATGGTCCACATGGTGGATGAATTGGTCCACATATATCACCTTGAATTCTTTCAAGAAACATTGGTGATTCTTTTTCAACCTTAAGAGGTGATGGTCTTATTATCAACTTTCCAAGTGAGCATGATGTACATGGGATAAGTGCATCATGAGGGATCCTTTGATCCGCCAATGGATGTCCATGTGTATTTTGTATTATTCGTTTCATCATTGTTGATCCTGGGTGGCCTAATCTCTCATGCCACAAACTGATCATTACATGATCACATGATTTTTCTTTAACTACCACATTTACTTCAGGTACATTTATATGTGTATAATGTAAACCAGAATGAAGTCTTGGTAGTTTTTCAATTACACAATTCTTATCAGTGATACTTAAATATTTTTCATTTTCTGTTGTCACTGACTGATAATCATATCCATTTTGGTATATGTCAGAGAAACTTAACAAATTTCTCTTTGACATAGGAGAAAATAAGGCATTATTTATCAGAAAATTCGTACCATTTGGTAACATGAATTTTGCCTTTTCCATTCCTTTTATTAAGTTCACAGGACCTGATATAGTATGTATAGTTCCTTCCGTTGCTTTCAAGTCTGTGAAATATTTTTTAGATTTGAGTATGGTGTGAGTAGCACCACTGTCTGCAATACAAATATCTCCACCATTTGACTGATTTCTTACTCCAGCAGTATACATCATGAACTTCAAAAAAAAAAAAAATATGAGAAACAAATAATGAGTATATAATTCATCAATATATTACATTCAAAACATGTTACAAACGATAGCACATAATAAGAAAATATGTAGTAAACTAGATATGGTGTAGATTTAAAATCTACAACCATTTATTTAACGAGAACATATAATAGGATATCTATATATATAGATATTAGAAATTTATTCATTAAAGTAGTCACAAGTTGGCTCAGTGATTTTAGTATCAAGGTCATACAAGATTTGCTTCTTTTCCTTTTCTCTTTAGGGATTCTTGATACCGATTAACAGAATGTTGATTTGTTCGGCAGTTTTTAGACCAGTGGCCAATTTTACCACATCGGTAACAAGAATCTTCAACATTCTTTGAAGAGCCTTCTTCAACATTGTGATTTGTGGGATTGTATGGTGTTTGGATTTTATAATTTTGTGGATTATTATTTCTTTGTCCACGACCACGACCACCACGACCACGATCACCACCACGACCATTACCATAAGGGTGATTTCGAACATAATTATGATTTTTATTATTGTTATGGTAATTTCCATGATGATGGTTTTGGCCAATATGGCTACGACCTTGTCCACGCCCTCGTCCATGTGCATTTCTTCTTTTATTATTATTATTATTATTGTTAATAACATTAGCTTCAGGAAATGCTAGCGCACCGGTAGGACGAGATTCTTGATTTTTCATCAGTAATTCTTTATTAACTTCTGCAACTAAGAGATAAGTTTGAAGTTTGGAAAAAGTTTTATAATTCTGCAATCTTAAATTTTCTTGCACAGTTATGTTTGCAGAATGCATTGTGGAGAAAGTTTTCTCCATTATATCAGCATCACTTATTTCTTGACCACAGAATTGAAGCTTTGAACGGATCTTGAACATGGCCGAGCTGTATTCACTTACCTTTTTGAAATCTTGGAACCTTAGATTTCTCCATTCTTCCCTCGCAGCTGGGAGTAATATTTCCTTTTGATTATCGAATCTACTCTTGATACTTTTCCATAAAACATTTGGATCTTTGATAGTGAGAAACATATGTTTTAAGGTGGTATCAATATGTTTGCGAATAAAAACAATTGATTTTAATTTATCTTGATCGGAACAAGTATTGTTTTCTTTTAAAGTTTCTAGAATACCCAATGATCCAAGATTTATTTCTACGTCCATAACCCATGATGTGTAGTTTGTTCCCGATACGTCTAAGGCATCAAACTCAAGCTTTGATAAGTTTGACATTTTCTATTTTAAGACAGATGAACAACATAAATCATAATCATAATCAATAGACAAATAACAACATGAAATTAGAATTAGTTTAGATTCATAAGTAGCAAACAAAGGAATAATGGTATGATTACAAATAATAAAATCATAAGGGAAGGATAAAATATAGGTTCATCTAGTGGTGTACAAGCAACAAGGATGATAGCTATTATGACCAATACAGTAGGAAAAATCATCCTTGAGTTAATCATCCTTTTTTTTTAAAAAATTTTGAGAGTAGTAATTTGAGAAAATGAAGATTGATTTGTGAAAATGTGAAAACGGGGATGTTTAATTTATATTTGAAAAATATAATTGTTGTAACGTCGTCAGTTGACGTTAACAATCGTTATGTATATATGACCGTTGTAACGTCGTTAGTTGACGTTAACGAATAAAGTCACTATATCAAAACACGTATGAGTAATATAAAGGACAAGATTTTTTTTCTTATATCAAACGTAAAGAAGAAAAAAAAACAAAAGACAAAATCTTTCAAAAAGATACGGAGTATATATATGAGATCAATTTATCAACTTGTTGATTTTGAAAATCTTATGTATTTAAAAAGTCGTATTTTTCAAATACTTTAGGGGTATGTTATGTAACTTATAATTAATAATTTCTATCATGTCACTTTCATGTGAATAGTAAATTAATTAATTTCGTTTCATTTACTATTCATATGAATAGTAAATGAATTAATTTCGATTTACTATTTTGTTACTTGAGTAATATATATACATCATATATATATTTTATTTGACGTCACGGTGTATATGTGTGTGACCCCGAAGACTCAAATAAAAATAAACATTAGTATGCATGAAATAAATAATGATTAATTGTATAAGTAATCATAAATGTTAGATAACATAAATATAAATGTTAGTGAAGTTAATAAGAGTTAGATTACAGAAATATAATTCAGGCGGTATAACCGACCATATATAACATAAATATAAATGTTAGTGAACATAACTGTAAATGTTAGTATACATAAATAAATGTTAGATAACATAAATGTAAATGTTAGTATACATAAATAAATGTTATATACATAAATGTAAATTAGGCGACAGTGTCGATCATAGATCATTTAGGTGGTATAACCGACCATATATTAGTTAGGTGGCAGGGCCAACCATATTTAGTATAAATGTTGAGATAATCGTGCTGATAACGTGTTATAATTTAGCAGTATAACTACCTTTAGTGGTCTGGTTCTTGACTGTAGGCTATTGATTATTAGAAGATAAAAGAGAGGGAGAGAGTATATTATAATTTTTGGTACATTTGATTTACATTCATCGATCCTTATTTATAGTACTCAAATTCCACTGTACAATTCATTCATGAGATATCAAATAGGATTTGTTTTTTTGACTTTATGTACAAATTTGTCGGCCACTTTTTTATGTCTTATAACAATAATATAATACTCAGTAGTAATAAAAGAATAGTGATAGTGAATTAGTGATAAATAAAAAATAAATCAGACCAAACTAAAGCAACCATAACTGAAACCAACTAAACTATTCTGGGTTGGCAATGGCGCGAGTCTTATTCAAACTCACCATTAAAACTTGCTCCGATTGTTATTCTTGTTTTCGCACTCCCAACTCATTCTTCAGATTACCCATTACCAATATCAATACCAATACCCAAATCTTCTCATGTTTTTCAAAAACCCCACCACCAAATGCCTCGCTCTTATCGCTTCAACAAGGTAATTAGTTAGTTTGTATAGTTTAATTGTATGTATTTTTATTCACAACTAAAATTAAATGAAATTCACTAACGGCATCTTTTGGAAACGTTGTTTGGAAATAATTAAAAAACAATAAATCCTTTTAATGTACTACATGGTTACTTTCAAACCTGTAGTCCAACTGTTTGTGAAAATGCCTGACTGACTTGCTTACTTGTGATTTTGGAAATTTTGGTGTAAAAATGTTTCAATAGATTGTCATTGGTTATGAGCTCTTTATTTTTGATAACTAGTGTCTTTTCTCTATTCTTATTCTTATAGTTCGTTAAATACTCGATTTAACGGCTCACATTCTTTCATGACCGTAAAGTTTGTAATTTTATTGTAACCAACCCATTGGTATGTGATTTTTTTAGTGAAAGTTGGTTACATTTTGTGAATCCAAATCGTAAGCGTTAGAAGTTAGTAATCGGATTTCACACTGACATACTACGTACCTACACGTTTAATTTACTGTTAATAAGATTTAATTATGTTTTGCAGCGTCTCGATGGTATGCTAGAGGTAGACAACCTCATTATGATCTTTTTGGCAATGAAAAACCTGGAGACAATAAATTCAGGGAATCATGGGGAAAACAAATCGACGAAGATGATTGTTTGTGGACCGGTAGTGAAGATGAAACTGACACCGAAAAGAGTAAAAATAACCTCGATAAAGAGATAAAGAAAGTAAAACAACAAGCGAAAGATCACTCTGGTCTTATCGATGGTGACGATAGTGATGAATTGAGAAGTGTATGGTCTGGTAGTGACGAAGAAAAGACACTTTGGACCGGTAGTGAAGATGATGATGACGATGATATGCCAACGGATCCGTATCCTAATGAAAAAAGTGACGCGTATATCGATAAATTATTCGAGTTTGATGAAAAACCTAAGTACAGAACGATTTCCGAGTTGTTAAAATCAGAGCAGGAACCAGAAGAGGTATCACCCGGGAAAAAAGCTAGAAAACTTGCAGTTGAAAACGCCTTAAAGAAACTTAAAAAAGGACCTGATGGGCGGTACATTAATGTATGGGAGGTTATGAGTGATTTGGATATTCTTGTGGGTGCGTTTGAAAATATTGTTGATGGACCCGAATATGAAGAGCTTCGAAAGGGTGGGCCCAAGAAACTGAATATGGAGTTTTTTAAAGATATACAAGCGAGAATGAGAGATCCGAATTATAAATTTTCACCCGAGTTGAAGCTGAAACCTAAGAGTAAAGTTGTACCTAGAAAGAAATGGCAAAAGGTGCAGTCAAGACGAAGGAAAGCACAGAAGCGTTAATTATGGTTACTTTCGTCTTTTGGCAGTTGTACTAGTATTAACTTTTTATATATTAAGTATTCTATCAGTTAGTTTAAGTTGCAGGGTACATTATTATTAAGAGCTGCATATAACAATACCTATTGTTGAATTACTGCTAGACATGATTTTAGTCCTCATTTGATGCTCTTTTGAAAATATGCATATACCAGTATCTACAAATATTATGAAAATGTGCAAAACATATTACTGTAATATCTATATCTATAATTTAATCCGTTTACTTGTATATCAAAACAGATTGTGTTTTTGTCAACAGTTTAATTCAATTCAATATATGTTGCTGCATACTTAAATTTTATCCTAGTGACCCATTCCATTGAGATTTTACTTGGAAAATTGGTCAAAAATTAGTCAAAATCGAGTCAAAGTCAAACTTGATTAGCATTCGATTACTCCCCAAACACTCACTAAAAAATCCCAAGCAATAGTGATATTTGCAACCTTGCTCCCATGAGAGTTATAAGTCAGTAAATATAGATCTAAACAAAATATAGCATGAAAATTAAGACATGCCTGATATCATATAATATAAAGATATTTAAAGCATATGTTAATTAAGTAACAAGTGCTTGTTTGTCTAGCTATAAATATCCCGTCACCTACATATTAGTATTAATACAATTCCCATAAAACAACTTACTAATAATAAACTTTAGTCCAGCTGCTAATATGATCAAATTAAGCTAGATGGAAGAAAGGTTGTGGGATTAATAGTAGTAAACACCATTAGCATGACGAAACATGGGAGATGCCTGATTCAATATCTGAGACGGATGCATATACATGTTATCATGCACCATGGAATGATTATTCCCCATTACACCATGCTGCATATTCATGTTATGCACATTCCTGTTCATTATCATCGGTCCGGATGCATGATTTGGCTGATACATGTTCATCATGGGCATATTTGCTTGACGATCATGATGAGTTTGTAGTCCACCGTAAAAGTTTCCATTAAGTTGACTGCCATCGAGCTCAATGAAACTTGAACCATCATCTCCAATTAGTCCTTGATTGTTCATATTAATGTTGTGATTCATGTAATTGTCAAAAGGAAGCTGGTCTTCAAGAACTGTAGGAGTCAACAAAGGTTGACTTTTTGGAGTATTGAGGCTTGTGATCAGATTTTGAAGCTGATTTTGGTAATTTTCACCATTGATGTAACTTGATATATCATGATTCTGGTTTTCAGAGGGCCAAAGTTGTGCATATTTGCCTGATTTTGCTAGCTTGTTAATTAAAGTAGCAGAGTCAACATTTCCAATTACTTTGACCTTCTGTTTCTCAGCATTAATATATACAGAGTAAACTCCTGCACTCATAATTTCACCTTAGTAAATTTTGCTTTAACTAATAAATTTAATTTATAAAAGATCTGCAAATGCTATTTCTTATTTTATAATATATAATATAGTATATAATTATAATATAATTATTATAATTTATATTATGGGGAAAACATTATCATCAAATGTTTGCAGTAGCTAGAAGGTAAGATTATGTTTTTAACAAACTAAGTCAACCAAAACAAAATACAAGAGTATTTATTTAGAGTATTACTGTATAATAATAACAATATTAAAAATAAAAATTGAATTGATAAATCACTGAAACTAAAAGAAAGTTAAGTGCAAGACTCTGAAGAACACAAAGTCAAATGCATTTAACAAAATAAAAATGGATATAAAAGATAAACTATCATCTAGTAACAGTTATGCAATAGGATATATATGTTAACAAAAAATCATCTTCAGAAAGTTGAAGATGGAGAGTGTAAGTAGAAGAAAAGTTGATTAAATTACCTTCAATTTTCTTTAGTATTTTCCTGACCTTCTCTTTACATCCATGACAGTGGATGTTAACTTTGAGTTCACAAGTCTGTTTTTGTTAAAGAAACATGGTGAGTACCAAAACAAAAATAGGTAAATAACATATAATAACATAAATTTATGATGATGAAAAGAAAAAAGAAAAAAAAAAAAGAAAAAAAAAAAAAAGAGCAGAAGAAGACCTTAATCTGTAAGATTTGGAAATGATCGGTAGACATGTTTTTTGGTAGAAGAGCAGAATACATTGTAGATAGGGTACCCTTGTTGATATGTATATGTGTTGTTGAACTTGTTGTTTATTGAAATTTTGCTATTTTGAGAAAATTTAGAGGACACTGGGTTCTTTCCCAATGAAGGTTGTAATTATATGATACAAGTACTTACTAGTAGGTCTATATAAATGTGACTGGGATTGGAAAGAATAGACTGTAAAAGTAGCAGCAGCATGCAGAGGTTGTGTGGAGAGGGAGTTAGACATAAAGGAAGGGTATAAACTTGTGATTTGACCAGGGTTTGGAAGAAACATGGACTTTCTCCAATATTTGTCTTTAGTACTCTACAAACTTTTTTAGTTCACTTTTTTTAAAGCTTAGTTTACTTTTTTTTAGTGTAGTACTACAATACTTTGCAAATACATTATACTCCGTATATTCTTATTCTTATCATTACTAATTACTAAAGTATTATTATTTATTAATTACTGTATTAAGTACTTGAAAAAAGACGCACATAGTTTTATATATAATTCTCATATTGAACTTTTTTTCACATTACAATTTACCCTTTACCATTTATCTATCCTTTTTTACATGTATAAAATAAAACTTCAAACTATTGAATTGTAACTCATTAAGGAGGGAGAATATTAATTTGTAATTGTTAGAAACAGGGTATTATCTGAATGTTCGGATTGACTCTTGAATTGTGTAGTCACTTTCTCTATAAAGGATTCTTGAATCGTGTAGTCACTTTCTCTATAAAGTATTTCGATCTAATTATTGCTTTGGTTTCACGAAATTTTTACAAGGATAAAACAAGAACGCAATTTGTGTTTTTGACAATGAAATCACAAATCAAATTGTGAGTGAGAATGTATTTTCTGTATGTGTATGTATAAATGCAAGAGTGCTAAAAACGAATTAGAAAACCTTTTATTTGGCAATTGTAAATGAAAAGGTGTAATCCTTCATTTAGGCGGGTAAAACTGTTATACGAAAACGTATAACTTCTGGCTGGAAATCTGTTGGCAAACACCTTTTCAACATAACGAATAGTGTCAAAGTAGCTTCACTAGTCACAAAGGAATTTCATATATCAAATTCCTCAACCATTCAGCTTCCTTACCAACTGCAGCCAAAGCTACAAATTCAGACTCGATGGTCGAATTTGTTTTGCATGTTTGCTTCTTAAAAGCCCATGATACAGTACTTCCTCTAAGTAGGAATATCCAACCAGTCGTAGATGAATGATCTTCGATGTTGGTGATCCAGTTTGCATCCGAATATCATTCTATGACTGAAGGGAATCCAGAATAGGTGATACCATAATCCATCGTACTCTTCAAGTACTTGAATACTCTAACCACATCACGCCAATGAGTAGCATTTGGATTACTAGTAAACCTACTTAGTTTCCCCACAATATAAGCAACATCTGGGTGTGTACTAGTCATAGCATACATCAAACATCCAATTGTTCGAGAGTATTCAATTAGTGATACAGCTTTACCCGAATGGGGCATACGCTTTACAGTCTGATCAACGAAAGTGTTCAAGGGAGAACATTTATCACAACTGAACCTTTTCAAAATCTTCTCAATGTAATGAGATTGTGTAATTGTGATGCTTCTATCATCCCTTTTAATCCATATGACTAGGACCACATCCTCCACTCCAATGTCCTTCATGAAAAACTTCTATGACAAAAAGACTTTTGTTCTATCAACTTGATCTTGGTCGGTGTCAACGATCAACATGCCATCCACGTATAAGCAAATGATCACACCTTTTCCAGATTGATCAAATTTGCTATACAGATTTTTCAGATTGGTTTAGCTCAAAACTATTAAACAACACCACATCATCAATTTTTTATGCCAATACTTGAGAGTTTATTTTAGCCCATACAATAATTTAACCAGCTTGCACACCTTATGCTCTTGACCAAGTATAACAAACCTTCTGATTATCTGATATACACTTTGTTAAAAATAAGAATTAAAAATACTTGTATTGATCTGTAAATTTGTATAACATAAATGTTTATGCTTTGACTTGGTACAATGTGTATACACTTGGTTCCTATTTATACAAGAACAATGGTTCTTCAAGGAGCCCACCAATTTACCGTCAATTGTCAGAGGACAAAAAATTGATTAAAAAGGCCATCAAAAAATACTAGAGGAGCTTACACACATCGGGTTAATCTTTTCGTCCCAAAGAATAAAATAATCATCACGCTAATTCACCATAACATTAATAATGAAAAAGACAAACTTAAAAAAAAAATTGCATCCTCAACATTTTAATATATGAATGAACAATTTCTATAAATATTTTCACATTACGATGTTTTTTTCATGTCAATAAATTTGTGGCAATTATAAATGGTCTACTACTATACTGTTCTTAAAAAAAAAAAAAAAAAAAAAAAAAAAAAAACTATTAACTGCAAAAAACCCCTACATGAGCCCAAACTAAAAAAGTGTAAATGTATTTATTTTATATTTATTTTACTGTCAAGCAGGTTAGGGAGCTAGCTACGGCCAACCAACCTCACTGTAGTTACATTCGGTTTATACATAAAACCCGACCTGCTACCAACTAACTTAAACCTGAATTCATTTAGGTTTCGTAATCGGAACACCTTTTGAGTTGTCAAAACCCGAGCAACACCCCTTGGTAGAAACCATGTCTTATTGTCATGTCATTAATGCGATGTAAGATCGGGTTTGACCTCTGATACACTTAACCGGAGCCAATTGACTGGAGTTAAGTTTCCGATTAACCGGAGCACACAAATAGAAGAAATGTACTGGAGTCAATCGAAGTTTTATTACAATTGGAAGTTTACAGATTTAGGTAAAGAAAGTATACAATTGAATGAATTGAGTACTAGACTAATCGACTATTTCAACTAATTCTGTTACAGCGATTGTCAACGACACCCTAACTGACAATTCAACGATTTCCAGCTCTTGAACTGTAATTTGGGAAAGAAATCAAATGCACGTGCATTGCACCTGACCTTGTCACATGAGAAGCACGTGCCTGTATATATCAATACCCCCTTCTTTGAAAACGTTCGTGACCTCACGAATGATCAGGGTAAACATCAAATTGGGGATATCGAGCGATCATATCTTCAGCTGACTCCCAAGTAGCATCCTCAACTGATCCTTGAACCCATTGAACTAACACAAATACCACCGGCCTGTTATGCTTCTTCATGAGCTTCCTATCCAAAATCTTCAATGGATAATTAGCAATCAGCCCCTTGTTATTGAAAGTTGGCAGTGAACCCATAATTTTCGAAATTGAACCTTTGTGTAATTTCAATTGTGAAACATGAAATACGTCATGTATTTGTGCTTGTGCAGGCAACTCGAGCTTATAAGCAACTTGGCCAATACGTTGAACCACCAAAAAAGGACCAAAATATTTCGGAGTTAGCTTGCAATGTTTATGGGTCCTCAAAGTTACTTGCCGATGAGGCTGTAGCTTCACGTACACCTAACTGCCAACATCAAACACCCTATCCGAACGTTGTTTGTCAGCTTGATTTATCATACGATCTTGTGCTCGTTTGAGATGAAACTTTAGTGTAGTAAGAACTTGTTCTCTTGCTGAAAGTGAGCGATCTACAACGTCCACTCTACTATCTCCTGGAGTATACACAATAGGCGTAGGAGCAGGTTGACCATAGACAATTTCGAATGGAGTTGATTGGATTGATGTATGGCAGTTCGTGTTGTACCAATACTCAGCAAGTGGTAACCATTTAACCCAATCTTTTGGGCGATCTTGTGTCATACAGCGAAGGTAACAGCCCAGGCTTCTGTTCACAACTTCTGTTTGTCCATCGGACTGAGGGTGGTAAGCAGTGGATAAATGAATCCCTATTTTCAGCAGTTGAAACAATTCCTTCCAAAAAATGCTAGTAAAGATTTTATCTCTCTCGCTAACTATTGCTTTTGGTAACCCGTGTAGGCGATATATGTTATCCAAGAAGCATTGTGCAACAGTAGCAGCAGTATAAGGATGGGACAACGCCATGAAATGAGCGTATTTGCTCAACCGATCCACCACCACATATATAACAGTTTTACCCTGAGAATTCGGCAAAGATTCGATGAAATCCATAGAGATTTCAGTCCATATACGTGTTGGAATTGGAAGAGGTTGCAGGAGTCCAGGATATTTGTTCAAGTCAGGCTTACAACGTTGACAAGTAATGCACTCCCTGACATACTGTTTCACCTGTTTTGTAAGCTTTCTCCAGTACTAACAAGTTGTTATCTTCTGCACAGTTGAGCTGACCCCAGAGTGACCTCCTAAAGAGTCATCATGGAAGTGTTTGATGATGTCCAGCCTCAATGTGTTTTCAGCCCCCACTACTAGTTTGTTCTTTCGAAACAAGTCACCATCTTTGAGTTTGTAATTTTGAGTTGAAGGGCTGTTTGAATGTATCTGTTGAATAATGTGCTGTAAATCAACATCCTGTTGCACACTTTTTTTAATTCTTTGGTTAAAATTTTCATAAACTATTGTAGCTTGTATAGCATATAGTTGAGTAGATCCTTCCAACCTTGATAATGCATCAGCTGCACTATTTTCACTTCCGCTTTTGTATGATATTTCATAGTCAAAACCCAAAAGCTTGGGTAGCCAACGCATTTGTGTAGGAGTAGTAATGCGTTGATCTAGCAAGTGTTTAAGACTAATGTGATCCGTTTTTATTTTGAAATGGCGATCCAACAAATAACCCCGCCATTTTTCCAAAGCTAAAATGACCGTCAAAAACTCCTTTTCGTAGGTGGATAATCTTTGATGTTGCAAGGATAACGTTTTGCTCATATAAGTGATGAGATGTCCATATTGTTGTAAGATAGCTCCAATGCCAATGCCCGAAGCATCCGTCTCAATTGTGAATTCTTTTTTGAAATCGGGCAACGCCAAAACCGGAGCTTGAATCATGTGTTGTTTTAACTTGTGAAATGCTACTGATGCTTCATCAGACCACTTGAATGAATCTTTCCTTAGTAATTGAGTAAGTGGTGCACTAATTTGCGCATAACCTTGAATAAAGCGCCTATAATAACCGGTTAATCCCAAGAATCCCCTCAACTGTTTGATATTTTTTGGTTCGGGCCAATTAAACATTGCCTCAATCTTTGTAGGGTCCGTAGCTACACCTTGTGCTGAAATGACATGACCAAGATATTCCACTTTTTGAAGTTGCAAAAACACATTTTGACATCTTTGCAAATAACGTATTCTTCCTCATTTCTTGTAACACCAAACGTAAATGGTACTCATGCTCCTCTATACTTGCACTATATACAAGATTGTCATTGAAGAAAACCAATGTAAACTTCCGAAGAAATGGTCTAAAAACGTCATTCATTAGAGCTTGAAATGTCGCCGGTGCATTAGTCAATCCAAATGGCATCACAAGGAATTCGTAATGACCCTCATGTGTGCGAAAAACCGTGATAGTGCTCTAAATGAACATATATTTAGTATCAATATCCTTTCAATATGTAAAGCTTTTAGTTGCATTTGTTCTATTTTTATGTAATATTCGTTTAAATAAATAAGTGCGAAGACAAAAGAAGAAAATGACGATTTGAAGACGCAAATGACCAAAAAGCTAAAAATTACAAAGTACAATCCAAGTGGTTCAAATTATTGATGAGAAACGTCTAAAAATTACAAGAGTACGAGCCGCGGAACGCAAAGTACAAAATATCTCAGCATCCGAAAGGACGTTTGAAAATCCAGAACCGGGACATAAACCGAGAAGAAACGTACGAGTCAACGGAGCTAAAATTACGAGTCAACTATGCACAAGAATATAATATAATATATATATAATTATATAAAATTATATATATATTATATTATATAATAAATAAATCAAGAGCCGCCCACGTTTTTGGAAAATATATGAGCTGGATCAGGAGGCCATGCGATCGCATGGCCAGAAGGCACAAAAGCCATGCGATCGCATGGGATGCTGTAGCTGGCCAAGTCTATAAATTGAGCAATTTTCGGACGAGTTATGTACACCTTTTCTTATTTCTTTCTCTTTACATGTAATATATATATATATATATATATATATATATATATATTTATAATTTTAATTTTAATTTAAGTTAATAATAATAAGGTTATTGTAAGAATGTTTTATGGGTTTTAAGTCGAAATTCTGTCCGTGCAACACTACGCGATTAATCACCACTGTAAGCTATGTTCTTCCTTTTTAATTTAATGTCTCGTAACTAAGTTATTATTATGCTTATTTGAGCCAAAGTAATCGTGATGTTAGACTAAATATTAAGACGGGGTTATTAGATTTTGTACCATAATTAAGGTTTGGACAAGAGACAGACACTTGTGGACATTGGACTATTGACTATTAATAGATAGGGGGTATTGTCTAATCGAATGACAATTCATTAGAATCTGTCGAACCTATCTTCAAATTAGTTAAACTAATAATTATTAAAATGATTATGTATGTTCTATTTAGTGACGTTTATACGACATCTTTTACGATCATTTAATTAATTATTCGGGTTGGGTAATTGATTATTCATTCTGATCAAGTGGGTAAATTAATATTCATATCTCATTAAAACAGGGGTGGATTACATACAAGGATAATTGGTGTAATTGTTAACAAAGTATTAAGACCTTGGATTACACGCAGTCTATAACCTGGTGTAATTATTAAACAAAGTATTAAAACCTTGTTATAGTTCGAATCCCTAATAAGTTGGAATATTTGACTTCGGGAATAAGGTTAATTTGACTACCATTTTATAATTATGACCGATGGACTATTATGGACAAAAACCAGATAGGTATCAAATAAACCAGGACAAAGGACAATTAACCCGGTTAACAATTAATTAAAATCAAAACGTCAGACATCATGGTTACGGAAGTTTAAATAAGCATAATTGTTTTATTTTATATTTCATCGTACCTTTATTTACTGTCATTTTAATTACTGCAATTTACTTTATCCCAATTTAAATTCTGTCATTTATATTATCGTCATTTATCTTTACGCTTTATTTAAAATCGACAAATCGGTCATTAAACGGTAAAACCCCCTTTTTATAATAATAATAATATATATATATATACAAATATAATTGTTTAAAAATATAGTGTACGCAATAAGCTGTCCCTGTGGAACGAACCGGACTTACTAAAAACTACACTACTCTACGATTAGGTACACTACCTATAGTGTTGTAGCAAGGTTTAGGTATATCCATTCTATAAATAAATAAATAACTTGTGTAAAATTGTATCGTATTTAATAGTATTTCGCAATAAAAATATAACTATTTCGTATACACCTCGCATAACATCAAGTTTTTGACACCGCTGCCGGGGAGCGGTAAAACGCTATATTTTTAAAAAAAATATATTAAAAAAATAATAATATAAAAAAAGAAAAAAAATATATTTTTAAGAGTTTGTTTAATATATATAAAATTAAAAAGTATTTTTAGTTTTATTTCTAATTTTTAAAATATAAGTTTATTTTATTTTAAAAAAAATGAAAAAAAAGAAAACTGAACCTGCACGAATTTGGCCTGCACGAAATCTGAATCTGCAAACTCCGCAGTCGCGGAGACTTTTGGGCATCAAGCATCCGCACTCGCGGAGCTATCTGACACCTGCAACCTTGTACGCATTAATTGTTGATTAGGGTTTTAATAATTTAATTAATTATTATTAACCTAATTAGGTTTTGATTTATTTAATTAGTATTTAGTATTTAGTTTTAATTTATAATTAGTAATATTAAGTTTTAATATTATTATTAATTATATAAATTAATACTTTTATAAAATAATAATATAAAAATAATAATATAAAAATAATATTTTTATAAAAATAAGTAATTTTATCAGTTTTTTGTTTCTTTTTATAAATTTTATATTTTTATCGTTTATTCGTAATTTGTATATTTTTCGTTCGTAATTAGTTTAAAGATTAGTTTTTGCCGTAGTTAATTTATATTTCTAGATTCTTAGGATTTGCTGTAAAATTCCTTAAGTGCTTTTTCTTTAATTTAAGATTTAGGTGCTTTAGAATTTTACGACGTTGCTTATCGCTTTAATATTTAATAGATTTTAGTGCCTATTAAGTTATTGCCGCTTTGGATATAGAATTCCTTTTAAGCTTTAATTCCTTTAGACGCAACTTTTAATATTTAGTTTTTAGACTTTTAAGTTTCGACGCTTTACTTTCTTATTATTATTTTCTGACTTTTTATTTTTCGACGTTTTTCGGCGCACTCTTTTTCTTCCTCTTATTTCTCGACGCTCTAGTTTTTAGGACATAGATTTTATCTTCAAAATTTCGACGAAAAATTATTTTAAGCGTTTAAATTGATAGACATCCAAAATTTTCTGATTCGTAGTAATAGTTGAATTTGTTAGTGGCGAGTTGTGGGCTTCCGATTTAAAGGGTCCTGGCTACCTGCTGCATCTATTGGCTATTCGAAACGTGTGCAAAATCAGAAAAGTCTATTAATTTGATAACTTTAATAATTTTTATTTTTATAACTAATAGGATATTCAGTGAATGCACCGAGCAAAACGTTCACCACCTTTCATACGTTCACCACATGTAACTCGATCAAGACATCTAGCCAATATTGTCGCCGTTGATTTTTCTTTAGAAACATCATCTAGTCGAACAAGTACTCCAATTCAAATTTTCGATAATCCATTTTTTGAATCCTACTTCACTACCGAGAACCCGGAGGATATAAAAGGACAATTCCAAGATCCTGAACCAATAATCATTCCTCCTGAACCACAAATCATTAAATCAGAATCTTCTAGTGATTCGTATTCAACAAATTCAAATATGGAAATAACGGAACCTCTAAGTATGGAAGACCGAATGAGAGCCACACGCACGGGCCAAGGACACGCCATTATTAAGCCAGACATGAATGCACCAGATTATGAAATCAAAGGACAAATTCTACACATGGTAACTAATCAACGCCAATATATTGGTACGGCAAAAGAAGATCCAAACGAACATCTTCGAACCTTTAATAGGATCTGTACTCTATTTAAAATCAGAGAAGTTGAGGATGAACAGATCTATCTCATGTTATTTCCCTGGACTTTAATGGGAGAAGCCAAAGATCGGTTAGAATCGTTACCTGAAGGAGCGATTGATACATGGGATGTTTTAGTTGAAAAATTTCTTAAAAGATTCTTTCCGGCATCTAAAGCCGTGAGACTTCAAGGAGAAATTGTTACATTCGCGTAAAAGCCAAATTAAACTCTATATGAGGCGTGGACAAGATTCGGAAAATTGTTGATAGGATGTCCTCAACACGATTTAGATACTTATCAAATAATACAAATATTCTACCAAGGATGCGACGTTGCTACACGAAAAGACATCGACACAGCAGCTGGTGGTTCCATTATGAAGAAAACCGCAACCGAAGCTCATAAAATTATTGATAACATAGCCTCCCACCCACATGAGTGGCACCAGGAAAAAGATATTTTTCGTTCATCTAAAGTGGTAGAGCCGATTCTAGTCATGACTTTGATTCCGTTTCCTCAAAAATAGATGCTTTCGAGAGACGAATGGAAAAGATGACTAAAGATATTCACGCGATACAAATCAGTTGTGAGCAATGCGGTGGACCACACTTAACGAAAGATTGTCACATTGAGCAAACGATGGAACAACGAGAGAATGTTTCCTACATGAACCAAATGCCGGGAAATAATTATCAAAATAATTATCAACCGCCAAGGCCAAACTTCAATCGAAATCAAAACATTCTTTACAATCCAAATGGACCAAACAATAACTCATACAACCAACAAGGTCCGAATAACCAATCAACTCAAAACAACACTTTCAATCAACAAAGACCTGCCTTGTATAAACCACCACAACAAACATAAGAGAAAAAGCCAAATCTGGAAGAAATGATGGCAAAGCTAATGGAATCTCAAACACAATTTATTACATCTCAAACCCAAACGAATGAGAGGTTTGATCAGTCATTAAGAACTCAACAAGCTTTCATTTTGAATCTAAAAAATCACGTAGGTACTCTTGCTAGCATGAAGAGTGAGAGGGAACAAGGAAAGCTACCGAGTAATACTGAAGTAAATCCTCGGAATGAAAATGTTAATATAGTATCAACAAATTCTGATAAACCAGCATCAGAAGATGGGAAGGTTTTCGATGTGAGTAACAATGAAGAAGTTACAACACCACCACCACCACCTGAGTATGTAAAGCCAGTGGTGGCACCCTACAGACCACCCATCCCGTTTTCAAGAAAAGGAGTTGAGTATGAGAAATTGATAGGTAATAAAGTTTGTGATACCTTTGGAAAGAAGAAGAAGAAGAATAAGAAAGTGCAAGAAACAAAAACAGTAGAAGTAAACCCGGTGAAGACAGTTCCACCAAAACCTCCACCCAGGTTAGGTGATCCGGGTGAATTTATTGTTCCTTGTCTACTTAGTGATTGTGTCATGTATGATGCACTACCAGATTTAGGTGCGAGTGTGAGTGTTATGCCTCTTTCATTATATAAGAGATTAGGAGTAGGTGAGTTAAGTCCAACGGAAATGAGTGTTCGACTCTTTGATCAAACCATTAAGCACCCAGTTGGAATTGCTGACAACCTACCCGTTCAAGTAGGTAATTTAACCTTTCTAGTCGAATTTATTGTCATTGACATAGAAGAGGACCCAAACATTCCTCTAATTTTAGGTCGACCATTCTTAGCGTCCACCAGGGCGTTATTTGATGTAAGAGAGGGTAGAATGACACTTAGTAATGATGAAAAATCGATCACCTTTGTGAGTTGAAAGTCTAAATCTCCACCAACCAAAACCGTTGAACCAACAAAAACGATTGGTAAGAACCATATTGTTTTACCAACTCCAACGGTAGTGCTTAGCAATAATAAAATGCCTAAGTGTGGGGAAGATGAAGTAACACCTAATGATGACTTGATAACAAAGAACCCCGTTGTTGATACGAAATTAAATGACCCCGTTATTAATAGTTCAATGAAGAAACTTATTAAATGGATTCGCGATGCTAGAACCAAGGGGAACTTTAAGTTATGTAACCGGTTAGTATCCAATCTATCACCTAAAGAAAAGGCGAAACTAGTTGAATTTGTGGATATTACACAGGAATCCGACCAATGGCTTAAAGCAAAAGTCACAGATATGCAAGTTGATTATGGTCCAAGAGAAATTGACGATGAAGTTAATCACAATTTCGACACCACAGCTACCTAAGTGTGGGGAGATTTAAATTTTCTAAAAAGAAAACGCTATCTAGAGTTAGTTGTTCTGTTCTCGTGTAGTTCCGAGAATGGAATCCGATTGGTCTTTTTCACTAGCAGACACTAAAGAACTAGTTTTCTCCCCCCCATTCTGAATTTTTGTTTTGTAGGTTTGTATGAAATTAATACGCTTTTTAAATTTAAGTTTTGTGTGAATTTAAAAACAAAATTTACTTTATTTCATTAAGTTTAAAAAAATGATTTCTAAAATTCGTCGTAAGTTAAAAACTAGATCATAGAAACGAAATTGCTTTACCCGAGGGCGGGGCGAAAAATTTTGTTATCATTATTTTTAATATTATTGATCTAAAGTATACAAAAAAAAAAAAAAATTTAAAAAACCCAAAAATCTTTGCTTTTAAAACAATCGCTTTAAAAACGACAAATTTTAAATTTTGTAGAGGGACGGACTAGGTAAACATACCGAAACTACCTAAAGTAAAAGGAAATAAAATTTTAAAAAATTATTCATTTAAATTGTTTTAATAAATAAAGGTTTTATATATATATATATATATATATATATATATATATATATATATATATATATATATATATATATATATATATGTTTGTAGTTTATCTTATGTACAAAATAGGGTAAAACAGCGCACTTTCAAAGACTGGCATTAAGTTCAGCAAAAGCTACTAATTTTAACGACAAGACGTAAAATATCAAATGTGATATAAAACAATATGTTTGCTAACTCGGTATTTTTAATCACTTTTCTACACTAATCACCCTCATGAATTTATAATTATAGTCTGATTTCATGCAAATGAGGGCATTGCATGATCTCAAGTGTGGGGAAGGGTTATAAATTCTCTCGGGTTTACACTTAGTTTAATTGCCAAATTTTGTGAAAATTTAAAAAAATTTTAATTAAATGAATTCAAAATCATGTTTATACATATTTATGAACGATAAAACTAGGTGATAATACCGAAATTATTGTTACCTCGGAAAGGACATAAATTGAGAAACAATCCAAAACGCTTGAATTCATTTAAAATGGAATAGAAGAGAATAAAAAGGCAAAGAAAAGAATAAATAAAAGCTAAGTATGGGAAGAATTTACCAAGTTCTTTAAAACACATATCACATTTTTGGTACAGATTATTGCAGGTACTTTTGCTTTAGACTAAACTAATCAGTTTTATCCGAATTACTGTAATATATTTGAAAGAAAGATGGATCTACACGATGAATCAATTCCATCATTAAAAGGAAGTAAAGTCTTCCGAAAAAGACACGCGCTTCTTGATTTAGGTCAGGAAGTTGTCCTCCAGACCAGCTGTAGGTTGACGAAAAATCTAGAAAAGTCATCTCTAAAATCAGCAGGAAATCCACGGACCTCAGCATCAAACAAGGTCGCCAAGTGGTCAGACTTATCCTAACCATGAGAGGATCTGTCTCGTAAAATGGGGAGGGCGCCATGCAAATTAGCTTGATAAGACTAATGAATCAGACCCCCAGAAAAGATAATCTCCTTAAAGATTAAAAATCAGCATTTAAGCCTGATATTACTCAATCCTTGAGATTGACCTTAAAGATTGAGAATTACAAACTCATAGAATTCAATGATATCTAAACTCGAGCTTGAACGAGAAAATATTTTGATCAAATTAAAACCGATTTGTTTTCTGAAAACCCATTTTCAATGCGTTTATTACCATTGAACGTAAAATCCTAGGAATTCACCTGGAATTCATTAGGTCACCTGAACCAAATTGGGTGTCAACCGTAAGAACGGTGGTTGCATAGCATGGTCGGAGACAGGACCTTGTGCCAGACCAAAAAATTATAGGGTGATCTTTACTATTTCTCCTACAAAGGATAGTAATCGCATCCGACACGTTGTAGACCATGAACATCTGCATGTCATTAGACATCACCTTAACAGTTGCTTGTTCATCGCTTTCCTTTACAACCGGACGGTAGTTTACTGAAAGGTAATATACGAAACAAGTAAACTGGACGTGTTGCTTTCCAAATACAAGGTTAGCAAGTGGGTGACACACAATCATAAGTTTTAAGCTAAAATTTTCAAATCTGAAACCCACAAAACCCACAAAAATATTTTGCAAACACCGGTGAAGGGTTATTCCAGAAAACTTATCTAGGGTAAAATCTAGAATGAATTTTCTGTGACGACCCGGAAATTTCCGACTAAATTTAAACTTAATATTTATATGATTTCGATACGATAAGCAAAGTATGTAATGTCGAGTCTAGAAAATTTTGGAACGATGTTCATATATTCAGTTACCATTTGACTGTGCTCGATGATTCACGAACAATTAATTATAAATAGATATGTGTGTAGATATATATAAAAAATAATTCAAAATATAATTTGATGTATTATATGTTGTTGTTATTAAAAATTAATAAAATAAAAATGGGATATTATAATAATTATTGTTTAAAATATATTTCTATATATAAATAATGTATATTAAAAATAAATATTAAATGCTTGTAATACTCGTTTGATGTTCCGATTGATATTAAGCAAGTTAAATTCGAACTTATGTAATTTTAAAATAAAAGGTGATCCGAAAATGAGTTATATAAGTTATAGGCTTATTAAAAGTATATTTAGGATCTAATTATTTAATTTTAACACTTTTTATATTTTACTCATAAATGAGAGGGACAGTTGATGTATTTTTATTTAACAAGTTAATGATCGAATTTTATACCATAATGACCAAAATAAATAAATATAGTTAATTTAAAAATTTGGGATTTTTAAGAACACTTTTATATTTTAACTATTTAGCAACGGACACGATATACTATCCCTATTAAGTTGTCGGTACAGAGACTAATGAGACTATTGATATGCACGTTTTAATTCTTATAGAATATTAATTATTATTATCAAATTAATCATTTGATCACAATTAGCAGACAAATTGATTGATAAATTATTGTACACTGTAACTAATTGATCCATGTCCATTACCTTATGTCAATATTTATATATAACATTTACAACATACAAGAGATATACATATCACCTTACAAACCGTCTCCAACTTCTTTTCTTATTCTTGATTCAATCACCATCTTTCTAGATATAGGGATGCGTATACATTATGCATAAAATCACCACCTTCACGATCAACGGCAACCACCACCATCTTGTCTTCTTCAAACCACCGAGACCACCATCACTTACCACCTTAACGCCATCATCTTTCTTCACTTTCTTCATTATGAACCCACAACAACTCACCACCATAACCACTCCATCCGACATCAATTGAACCACCACCGGCCACCAAAAACTGTCACCACCACATTGAACCATTACAACCATCTACAACCGCCACCTTCATCTCTCTCTCCTTTTCTCTCTTCTCTCTCTCTTTCTTTATTTTTTCTCTCTCTTTCTTCCTGCAAATCACGACTGTCACGATTGATATTTTTTCTGTTTTTCCATCACCAAGATCACACAAACAACTATAAATCGATCACCATGAAACTCACCCTCACATTTTCGAACAACCTACTTTCTTTATGCTGCTACACGGTTCCTGTTTTTCTGTACCTATTCGAACACCACAATCACGAAAACAAACTGCTGCTGTTCATATTGTTTTTCAAATCTGTGAATGGATGATTGGATGATAACGATGATGATGAGTTACTGCTACTACTGTCCAGGCCATTACTTTATTTATTTATTTATTTTTAAAAACGGTGAAGGGTGTGAAGATATAGCAAGAAATTGTTTAGGTGAGGAGCCCGGTGAAAACAATATCGATGATGGTAAGACAGATGGAAGATGACGAATGATGATGTGATAATGATGTTTGGTTAGGATGCTACTATTCGTTTATAATAATGATGATACTTGGGTAGTGTTAAGGATTAACGAAGTTGTTGATGGTGAGGATCGAATAATGAAGATCGAATAATATTGGATAATTGTGATATAATTATGATATGATTATGATTATGATTATGATTATGATTATGATTATGTTGTAATTATGATTATGATGAAGTGATCTCATGATGACATAATGACGGATAAAGGACGATAATGATGTCGATGTTTGAATGATACCGCGATGATAATATTGATGGGGAAGAAAACGTATAAGGATGTTGATGTTGATGATTCGAGAAGAGATGATGATGCACGTTTAGATATTAAGATGATAATAGTGATACTAGGAAGATGACATTTTAGGATATGGTTAATAATTAAAACTACAAGGATTACAAGTAGGTAACAAGCAGATCAATGGTTAAGGGTGTATATCTTGAACAAGAGGTCGGGTGTTCGATCCTAGGCTGCAGGAAGATATTTTTTTTTATTAAACAACCTGCTGTTGGGTCTATTGTTGGGCTAGAAGTTCCTGGGCTGAGATATAAGTTCCTGCTAGGCCAACATATAAGCTTCTGTTGGGCTGATTGATAACAGAATAAATATTAATGGGTTACAATTTATTTAGGAAAAGCATGAAACAGATGGTTGGTTAGGCTTCTTTTGGATGAACGGGAGGTTGCGGGTTCGAGTCCCGTCATGGGCAGTTTATTTTTAGCCTATTTTGAGGTAGTTACTTATCATTATTATTATTATTATTATTATTATTATTATTATTATTATTATTATTATTATTATTATTATTATTATTATTATTATTATTATTATTATTATTATATTATCATTGTTAGTATTATTAGATTATTTATTATTATTAACAAAAGTACATCATAATTATTAGTATTATCATTAAACGTTATTAGTATTATCATTACAAACAATTTTTATTATTAGTATTATCTTTATCATTAATATTAAAATTATTAATATTATTATTATTATTATTATTATTATTAGAATTATCATAATTTTATCATAATTAGTAGTACTTTTATCATTATTATTATTAGTAGTACTATTAATATATCAAATGAAGATTTTCTGTATAAAATATGTTTATGACATAAAACCTAACCATATTAATGCTTTTGTAATAAATGTTAATTATCTATACAAAGATAAATATATCTAATTAAGTTATTAATAAATCACATGATATAAAATAACAAATAAAATCACTAATAATATATATATTTGTTCGATTACCATTACATGTATTAATATACATGATTGAATAATAGGTTCGTGAATCCGAGGCCAACCTTGCATTGTTCAGTATCGTCGTATACATATTTTTACTACAAAATATCGTATCGTGAGTTTTATTTGCTCCCTTTTTAAATGCTTTTGCAATATATATTTTTGGGACTGAGAATATATGCGCTATTTTTATAACTGTTTTACGAAATAGACACAAGTAATTGAAACTATATTATATGGTTGAATGGATCGAAGCCGAATATGCCCCTTTTTAGCTTGGTAGCCTAAGAATTTGGGAACAGACCCCCAAATTGACGCGAATCCTAAAGATAGATCTATCGGGCCCAACAAGCCCCATTCTGGAATTTGGAATGCTTTAGTACTTCAAAATTATCATGTCCGATGGGTGTCCCGGAATGATGGGGATATTCTATATGCATCTTGTTAATGTCGGTTACCAGGTGTTCAATCCATATGAATGAATTTTTATGCATGATATTTATGAGAAATGGAAATATGAAATCTTGTGGTCTATTAAAATTATGAATTGATAGATTATGATAAACTAATGAACTCACCAACCTTTTGGTTGACACTTTAAAGCATGTTTATTCTTAGGTATTAAATAAATCTTCCGCTGTGCATTTGCTCATTTTAGAGATATTACTTGGAGTCATTCATGACATATTTCAAAAGACGTTGCATTCGAGTCGTTGAGTTCATCAAGATTATCATTAAGTCATTATAGTTGGATATATTATGAAATGGTACGCATGCCGTCAATTTTCGATGTAATGAAAGTTTGTCTTTTAAAAAACGAATGCAATATTTGTAAAATGTATCATATAGAGGTCAAGTACCTCGCGATGTAACCAAATGTAATGTATTCATCCAGATGGATTAGGACGGGTCGTTATAGGTGGTATCAGAGCGGTGGTCTTAGCGAACCAGGTCTTACATTAGTGTGTCTAACTGATAGTTGTTTAGATGCATTAGTGAGTCTGGACTTCGACCGTGTCTGCATGTCAAAAGTTTTGCTTATCATTTCGTGTCGAAAATTACCTACTTATCATTCTTAGGAAATTACCTGCTTATCATTCTTAGTCTCGACACATCTTACTGCAGTTAGTGCATTGATAGTGTACAGACAAAATTCATATCTTAGCGTATCTGTTACTATAGATTTTGCCTCACAGCTTCCGTAGATTCCTCCGTAACTTATGGGATTTTAGTATTATATATGCACATGTAAATTATGTATTGCAGGATACTAATCTACATCCTATAATCTAATTCATATCGAAAATCCTCCATCTGATCGTACGAGATGGATCTCTCAACCAGTTCGAATTCCTCGGATTCCGACAGCTATTCCGACATGGATGTTCACCTAAGCTCCGGAAAGCAGCGTCACCAGAATGAATCAACCAATCATCCATCCCCAATTCATCTGATGGGTTCGTAGTCTACTAAATCATTGGAGAAAAGAAGAAGGTGATCCCTTTCATCCACCTTATTGCCCTCTTGGCGAAGAACCTGAAGCACTTACCGGCGAACCTATCCGAAACACCATTTTCAGCCTCATTTCTAGAGTATCTCGTCACGATTATATACTATACCAAATTCTAGATCTTATTTATCTGCTCGTTCGAACCGACAATCACCCAGGTGTAATAAAAGAAGTCAACGAGCTTCGCGCCCGGGTAGTAGTTTTGGAGAATATGGTGCAAAGGTTACAAGCACCAGCAACAGCACCGGCAGCAACAGTACCACCAACAACAACACCAACAGTACCATCACCACCACCAATAGCAACATCCGCATCCCACACCTCGACATCACAATCTGTACCTCGAGCATCAACATCGTACTTACCATAGATACAGGAGTACTAATAAGAATCAACGATGAAGTATTGATTCATAACTTCATTGGAGAACTATTAGGCGACAATTATGTAATCTCTAAAGTCTTAGAGATTATTTATTTGAGCTCAAACCAAAAAGCAAATGAGATTAATATCATATTAATTCATAAATCCATGATTACATCTGAAGAAAATATACGTGTATATATGTTTTCATAAGGATTGTAATTAAAAATTCTTTTGTACAAAATGTTAATGGTGAAAATATTTTAACGGGTAGGTAATACCCGAGGAATATTTAGATTTCATAATAATAAGTTACACTGTACATTTTTCAAATCGGATTCAACGTTCATTTACTATCCTACTTACATCCACAGATATACGTATCCATTCACCACAGAATAACCATTTTCATTCAATTTCATATTTGGATTTTGACCTATCAGAATCTAACAAGTGGCATAATGAAGAAAACATTTGACAAAATAAAATTTGTTAGAAACAGACAAATTAACTATGAGAAATTTTGTTAAGAATCCACGCAAACTGTTCCTAGCTAACTGTTCCTAGCTAACTGATTACATTTTATTTATCGCAATTTATTTATCGCAATTTAAATTCTCACAATTTTATTTATCGTCATTTAATTTCTGTTATTTATTTTACGCACTTTAAATGTCGGGACACGTATACAAGGTTTTGACATATCATATCGGCGCATCTATATATATTATTTGAAATAACCATGGACTCTCTATATATGCAGTAATGATCGAGTTAGCTATACAGGGTTGAGGTTGATTCTATAATAATATATATACTTTGAGTTGTGATCGAGTCTGAGACATGTACATGGGTCACGATACGTATTAATTAATTCGAATATTATATATTAAACTATATATGAATTATTGGACTGTTAACTGTGGACTATCAACTGTGGACTACCAACATTGGACAATTAAAATGAATTAAAATATTGATTATAATATATGAAACTAAACATTTCTTCAAGTTTGCCACTTGATTTCATCTCAAACCTCACTTGTATCTTGATGATTACAATCTGCGTTCAAACTTTCTGGATTCTTGAAAACACCTCAATCGAGAGGATGAACCAACCGCACTTCATCTACGGAAGAAAAGATTGATACATATAGTTATGCACCTGAAAACACTCGGAACCTGAGTAAACATTTAGCATGTATATGTGCTAGCTTCTTTGGCATTGTTATTACCGAAAATAACTTTGCAATCCCTTTCCAAAGTAGCTCATTTTGTCACAGCTCCAGCAAGTCAACTTCGACTTTTCGTTCGAAACAACCTTATTATAACCTTGATATATATACATGCTCTTTTATTATTATCAGGGAACCTTTTATATTCCACCATATTACCAGTAGACGTACTAGCAACCTCGTTGCTTCTTGGTGTAAATCTCTTTGATAAATCATTATATTTATTCATTGAAATCCTATCATATACTCATCCGCATCTTGTAACGAAAACTGCCATATCAATTACCGGGAATCAGCAATCAGTATTTTGAAAACTCACAGCATATCTACATCAACAGTTATATGTATAACATTTATGTCTTAGAATTATGATCTTTCATTCTGAAATTTTGAAAAGCACTCAGTCTACAAATTAATACTCTGAATGTTGAAAAAGCTGAATGAAGCAGCAGAAACCGTAGACAACCGTAAACGACCTTAATCATCGGAAGTTTGATGATAAAGAATGGTATGTTGGAAAAACTCAGAAAAATTGGAACTGGAAAATGGATTGAGCTAACCACGAAGGAGACCAAGGACAAATACAAGGACCATACCCTATATTCAAAGAATCCAGGTAATTCTGGATCTGTTGAAATCTTTAGAGAATATCTTGCTCTGAAGTCATGTTAAAATCTTGCGAAAAATTTTTCTTCATCAACCTTCGAACTTGGAAATTCCAAAATATCATCATAAATATCTTCGATATTTCTGAGGATATTTTCATAAATACTCTCGTCTGAAATTATATACCTCTTCGTGCTTCCCGTGTTTCATTATATTGGAAATTGTTGTAAAATCTAAGTATAAACTATGAATGAATTCTGAAGTAGTGTTGGGAACTGAAGCATGAGTTAGTATAATATAATGACACTTGATCAACGTGATTATATTACAGTAAGTCATGCTGAGTTTCTAATGGGACGTGATGATTCACAGATTCATAACGTCATCATGTGCCATGTTACATAACTCTTTCATTCTGCTTAACTTCTGAACATATCAAGAAAGTATATTCTTGATAGTTCTGTTCTCAGTGATTTTGGTAATTTGACAAGTCAAATCGTGCTATTACGTCCTTTCTTGTTTAGAACATTAAGTTCATTTAAAACTCCATACTTACGAATTCTGGACCATTACTCGCTTTACTGGAGGTTGAGAAGATAATAAAAAGGCAAAGAGCTCCAAAATATAAGAGAAAATATAAAGTCCAATAACAACACGGAGGTTACAAACCGTGGATATTAATACGAATAGCAATATAAAGACACGGTATAATTAAGAATAATATCAGCCAAGGTAATAGTAGAAGTAAACATATTTTTTTGGTGAAAGATTGAAAAGAAGGATGACAGAAATGATAATTAGAAAAATATCAAGGATTAGAACGGGATTAAGTATTTTCACAATCTTTGGATGTATGGACTAAGAAAGAAAGTATAGGAATGGTGTGAATAAGAGAACGGAAGAGCTTAATTTATAATGGAAATACCAGACAGAGTAATCGAGGCAGATCACCGTATTTAATTATAGAGATCTTAATTTACTTACTCGCCGAAGAATCAAATCTTTTAGATTTCGAAGATTTTCTTTAAATCCATTGAATTCCGGAATTCAACCAAGACAACGTCAAAAGTTAAGACGAAACTTTATTTATTCATTTCACTCTTTTGTTATAGCTTCACCCGTACTCTTTGAATAATCGAATTGTTTTATCCATATTACTCGATGATGATAAAACTCTATTCATCAACTCATATTCGTCATGAAAACATTTTTATTGTTAGCCATGACCACCTCACTCAAATTTCGGGATGAAATTTCTTTAATGGGTAGGTACTGTGACGACCCAAAAATTTCCGACTAAATTTAAACTTAATCTTTATATGATTTCGATACGATAAGCAAAGTATGTAATGTTGAGAATAGAAAATTTTGGAACGATGTTCATATATTCAGTTACCCTTTGACTGTGCTCGACGATTCACTAACAATTAATTGTAAATAGATATGTGTGTAGGTATATATAAATAATAATTCAAAATATAATTTGATGTATTATATGTTGTTGTTATTAAAAATTAATAAAATAAAAATGGGATATTATAATAATTATTGTTTAAAATATATTTCTATATATAAATAATGTATATTAAAAATAAATATTAAATGCTTGTAATACTCGTTTGATGTTCCGATTGATATTAAGCAAGTTAAATTCGAACTTATGTAATTTTAAAATAAAAGGTGATCCGAAAATGAGTTATATAAGTTATAGGCTTATTAAAAGTATATTTAGGATCTAATTATTTAATTTTAACACTTTTTATATTTTACTCATAAATGAGAGGGACAGTTGATGTAATTTTTATTTAACAAGTTAATGATCTAATTTTATACCATAATGACCAAAATAAATAAATATAGTTAATTTAAAAATTTGAGATTTTTAGGAACACTTTTATATTTTAACTATTTAGCAATGGACACGATATACTATCCCTATTAAATTGTCGGTACAGAGACTAATGAAACTATTGATATGCACGTTTTAATTCTTATAGAATATTAATTATTATTATCAAATTAATCATTTGATGACAATTAGCAGACAAATTGATTGATAAAGTTATTGTACACTGTAACTAATTGATCCATGTCCATTACCTTATGTCAATATTTATATATAATATTTACAACATACAAGAGATATACATATCACCTTACAAACCGTCTCCAACTTCTTTTCTTATTCTTGATTGAATTACCATCTTTCTAGATATAGAGATGTATATACGGTATGCATAAAATCACCACCTTCACGATCAACGGAAATCACCACCATCTTGTCTTCTTCAAACCACCGAGACCACCATCACTTACCACCTTAACGCCATCATCTTTCTTCACTTTCTTCATTATGAACCCATAACAACTCACCACCATAACCACTCCATCCGACATCAATTGAACCACCACCGGCCACCAAAAACCGTTACCACCACATTGAACCATTACAACCATCTACAACCGCCACTTTCATCTCTCTCTCCTTTTCTCTCTTCTCTCTCTCTTTCTTTATTTTCTCTCTCTTTCTTCCTGCAAATCACGACTGTCACGATTGATATTTTTCTGTTTTTCCGTCACCAAGATCACACAAACAACTATAAATCGATCACCATGAAACTCACCCTCACATTTTTGAACAACCTACTTTCTTTATGCTGCTACACGTTTCCTGTTTTTCTGTACCTATTCAAACACCACAATCACGAAAACAAACTGCTGCTGTTCATATTATTTTTCAAATATGTGAATGGATGATTGGATGATAACGATGATGATGAGTTACTGCTACTGCTGTCCAGGCCATTACTTTATTTATTTATTTTTTTTAAAAACGGTGACGGGTGTGAAGATATAGCAGGAAATTGTTTAGGTGACGAGCCCGGTGAAAACAATATCGATGATGGTGAGACAGATGGAAGATGACGAATGATGATGTGATAATGATGTTTGGTTAGGATGCTACTATTCGTTTATAATAATGATGATGCTTGGGTAGTGTTAAGGATTAACGAAGTTGTTGATGGTGAGGATCGAATAATGAAGATCGAATAATATTGGATAATTGTGATATAATTATGATATGATTATGATTATGATTATGTTGTAATTATGATTATGATGAAGTGATCTCATGATGACATAATAACGGATAAAGGACGATAATGATGTCGATGTTAGAATGATACCGCGATGATAATATTGATGGAGAAGAAAACGTATAAGGATGTTGATGTTGATGATTCGAGAAGAGATGATGATGCACGTTTAGATATTAAGATGATAATAGTGATACTAGGAAGATGACAGTTTAGGATATGGTTAATAATTAAAACTGCAAGGTATTACAAGTAGGTAACAAGCAGATCAATGGTTAAGGGTGTATATCTTGAACAAGAGGTCGGGTGTTCGATACTAGGCTGCAGCAAGATATTTTTTTTATTAAACAACCTGCTGTTTGGTCTATTGTTGGGCTAGAAGTTCCTGGGCTGAGATATAAGTTCCTGCTAGGCCAACATATAAGCTTCTGTTGGGCTGATTGATAACAGAATAAATATTAATGGGTTACGATTTATTTAGGAAAAGCATGAAACAGATGGTTGGTTAGGCTTCTGTTGGGTGAACGGGAGGTTGCGGGTTCGAGTCCCGTCATGGGCAATTTATTTTTAGCCTATTTTGAGGTAGTTACTTATCATCATCATCATTATTATTATTATTATTATTATTATTATTATTATTATTATTATTATTATTATTATTATTATTATTATTATTATTATTATTATTATTATTATTATTATTATTATTATTATTATTATTATTATTATTATTATATTATCATTGTTAGTATTATTAGATTATTTATTATTATTAACAAAATTACATCATAATTATTAGTATTATATCATTAAACGTTATTAGTATTATCATTACAAACAATTTTTATTATTAGTATTATCTTTATCATTAATATTAAAATTATAATTATTATTATTATTCTTAGAATTAGAATTATCATAATTTTATCATAACTAGTATTATTTTTATCATTATTATTATTATTAGTACTATTAATATATCAATTGAAGATTTTCTGTATAAAATTATGTTTATGACATAAAACCTAACCATATTAATACTTTTGTGATAAATGTTAATTATCTATACAAAGATAAATATATCTAATTAAGTTATTAATAAATCACATGATATAAAATAACAAATAAAATCACTAATAATATATATATTTGTTCGATTACCATTACATGTATTAATATACATGATTGAATAATAGGTTCGTGAATCCGAGGCCAACCTTGCATTGTTCAGTATCGTCGTATGCATATTTTTACTACAAAATATCATATCGTGAGTTTCATTTACTCCCTTTTTAAATGCTTTTGCAATATATATTTTTGGGACTGAGAATACATGCGCTATTTTTATAACTGTTTTACGAAATAGACACAAGTAATTGAAACTACATTATATGGTTGAATGGATCGAAGCCGAATATGCCCCTTTTTAGCTTGGTAGCCTAAGAATTTGGGAGCAAACCCCCAAATTGACGCGAATCCTAAAGATAGATCTATCGGGCCCAATAAGCCCCATTCTGGAATTTGGAATGCTTTAGTACTTCGAAATTATCATGTCCGATGGGTGTCCCGGAATGATGGGGATATTCTATATGCATCTTGTTAATGTCGGTTACCAGGTGTTCAATCCATATGAATGAATTTTTATGCATGATATTTATGAGAAATGGAAATATGAAATCTTGTGGTCTATTAAAATTATGAATTGATCGATTATGATAAACTAATGAACTCACCAACC
Organism: Rutidosis leptorrhynchoides; assembly: GCF_046630445.1. Classification (NCBI taxonomy): domain Eukaryota; kingdom Viridiplantae; phylum Streptophyta; class Magnoliopsida; order Asterales; family Asteraceae; genus Rutidosis; species Rutidosis leptorrhynchoides. The sequence goes on along the minus strand of NC_092341.1, from coordinate 158,336,476 downwards.
TTTTGGTTGACACTTTAAAGCATGTTTATTCTCAGGTATTAAAGAAATCTTCCGCTGTGCATTTGCTCATTTTAGAGATATTACTTAGAGTCATTCATGACATATTTCAAAAGATGTTGCATTCGAGTCGTTGAGTTCATCAAGATTATCATTAAGTCATTATAGTTGGATATATTATGAAATAGTATGCATGCCGTCAATTTTTGATGTAATGAAAGTTTGTCTTTTAAAAAACGAATGCAATGTTTGTAAAATGTATCATATAGAGGTCAAGTACCTCGCGATGTAACCAAATGTAATGTATTCGTCCAGATGGAATTGGACGGGTTGTTATATTTTTTAAAGATCAAATGTTTTCATAAAGATCCAATTTCCTTAAGGATCTAAATTTTTATAGTCATGTGGGACTTTAAACCACATCGTTACTATCATTGTTTATACCGCTGTATTAAAATCACTGTTGTACAAAGTGTGAGAATAAAAAAAGTGATTCGAGTGAAGTGTGATTCAATTTCAAGTTCTGTATTGCTTGAGGACAAGCAACATTCAAGTGTGAGGATATTTGATAGTGCTCTAAATGAACATATATTTAGTATCAATATCCTTCTAATATGTAAAGCTTTTAGTTACAATTGTTCTATTTTTATGTAATATTCGTTTAAATAAATAAGTGCTAAGACAAAAGAAGAAAATGACGATTTGAAGACACAAATGACCAAAAAGCTAAAAAGTACAAAGTACAATCCATGTGGTTCAAATTGTTGATGAGAAACGTCTAAAAATTACAAGAGTACGAGCAGCGGAACGCAAAGTACAAAATATCTCAGCATCCGAAAGGACGTTCAAAAATCCGGAACTTGGACATAAACCGAGAAGAAACGTACGAGTCAACGGAGCTAAAATTACGAGTTAACTATGCACAAGAATATAATATAATATATATAATTATATAAAATTATATATATTATATTATATAATAAATAAATCAAGAGCCGCCCACATTTTTGGCAAGTATATGAGCTGGATCAGGAGGCCATGCGATCGCATGGCCAGAAGGCACAAAAGCCATGCGATCGCATGAGATGCTGTAGCTGGCCAAGTCTATAAATTGAGCAATTTTCGGACGAGTTAAGTACACCTTTTCTTCTTTCATTCTCTTTACATGTAATATATATATTAATTTTAATTTTAATTTTAATTTAAGTTAATAATAATAAGGTTATTGTAAGAATGTTTTACGGGTTTTAAGTCGAAATTCTGTCCGTGCAACGCCACGCGATTAATCACCACTGTAAGCTATGTTCTTCCTTTTTAATTTAATGTCTCGTAACTAAGTTATTATTATGCTTATTTGAGCCAAAGTAATCGTGATGTTAGACTAAATATTAAGACGGGGTTATTAGATTTTGTACCATAATTAAGGTTTGGACAAGAGACCGACACTTGTGGACATTGGACTATTGACTATTAATAGATAGGGGGTATTGTCTAATCGAATGACAACTCATTAGAATCGGTCGAACCTATCTTCAAATTAGTTAAACTAATAATTATTAAAATGATTATGTATGTTCTATTTAGTAATGTTTATATGACATCTTTTACGATCATTTAATTAATTATTCGAGTTGGGTAATTGATTATTCATTCTGATCAAGTGGGTAAATTAATATTCATATCTCATTAAAACAGGGGTGGATTACATACAAGGATAATTGGTGTAATTGTTAACAAAGTATTAAAACCTTGGATTACACGCAGTCGATAACCTGGTGTAATTATTAAACAAAGTATTAAAACCTTGTTACAGTTCGAATCCCTAATTAGTTGGAATATTTGACTTCGGGAATATGGTTAATTTGACGAGCATTTTATAATTATGACCGATAGACTATTATGGACAAAAACCAGATAGGTATCGAATAAACCAGGACAAAGGACAATTAACCAGGGTAACAATTAATTAAAATCAAAACGTCAAACATCATGGTTATAGAAGTTTAAATAAGCATAATTATTTTATTTTATATTTCATCGTACCTTTATTTACTGTCATTTTAATTACTGCAATTTACTTTATCACAATTTAAATTCTGTCATTTATATTATCGTCATTTATCTTTACGCTTTATTTAAAATCGACAAACCGGTCATTAAACGGTAAAACCCCCTTTTTATAATAAGAATAATACTACTATATTACTAATATATATATATATATATATATATATATATATATATATATATATATATATATATATATATATATATATATATATATATATATATATATTTATACAAATATAATTGTTTAAAAATATAGTGTACTCAATAAGCCGTTCCTGTGGAACGAACCGGACTTACTAAAAACTACACTACTCTACGATTAGGTATACTGCCTATAGTGTTGTAGCAAGGTTTAGGTATATCCATTCTATAAATAAATAAATAACTTGTGTAAAATTGTATCGTATTTAATAGTATTTCGCAATAAAAATATAACTATTTCGTATACACCTCGCATAACATCAAGCCGTCTTAGCCACATCATCTTCAAACATACGAATTTGGTGATAACCAGAACGTAAATCCAATTTAGAAAATACTTTGGAACTATGTAATTCATCAATCAACTCTTCGATTATGGGGATAGGGAAGCGATCTTTTATTGTCTTTGCATTAAGTTGTCTATAATCAACACACATACGCCACGACCCATCTTTTTTCTTAACCATAACTATGGGTGAGGAAAATGGACTTTGGCTTGGTCGTATTACCCCCATATCTAACAGCTCGGTCACCATTTTCTCTATAGCATCCTTTTGATTAGGTGGGTGCCTATAGGGTCGAATATTAATAGGCTGTGTCCCCTCTTGTAACACAATTCGATGATCACATGAACGATTAGGTGGTAAATAAGTGGGAACTTCAAATACATCACTATATTCTTACAACAGTGTATTGAGAATAGGGTAGTTGGTTATACCTTCACTTTTGCTCTTTTGTGTCTCTTCCATTGCAAACAGTGAGGTTGGATATACACAAACGCACATTGCATTTAGTTGAATCTGGGTATCCATGGTTACTTTACTAACACGTTTACCCTCAATCCATTGAATTCCCAAATCTTTCCTACCACGCAAATCAACTCGTTTGCCTCTATATTGAAAACTCATTTGCAACTTTTCAAAGTTCCATACAATGTCACCAAGAGTTTCCAACCATTGTATCCCTAAAACCATGTCACAACCCCCTATTGGAAGAATGATTAAATCACTTGAAAAAGTTTCATCTCTTATTTTCCATGTGAAGTTTCTACAATGACCCACACTTTGTATCTTGTTACCACCAGGAAAAAATACTTCCATAGAATCGTTTGAAGTCGACACACAACTTAACCTTTTTGCTGTTTCACAATCAAGAAAATTTTGGGTGCTACCCGAGTCAATCAAAATGTGAATTGTTTGCTTGTTCACTTGCCCCACCACTCTCATTGTATGATATGCATTAGTACCTGTGATGGCACTTAATGATATATGTGGAATTTGATCTCCAACCACTGTTGTTTCAACCCCACCTTCTAACTCCATTACCAAATTATTACAATCCATTTCCTGATCTTCAAATCCAATGATCTCCAATGAATTCATCTGACCTGCATTTGTGTCCTAGTGTGTATTTTTCTTCACAGTAAAAACACTGATTCTTGGATCTTTTCTCTTCTAATTCTTTTTGTGACAAACGTCTTCTTGGATAGAAAGGTGTACTACCAGTTTGGCTACTGTACGGTTTATCAGAAATAGCAAGTTGATTGCTTGTTGAAGGTGAATTAGAAGTTCTAAACTGAGTTGTTCCACCATATGTGCTCTTTGGTGTGTAAGAATATGAACTTGCTATTGGTGTGGGTAACAATGGTGTACTTCTTTTTTTTTACTGCCGAGATTGTGTCTTCTTGAAGTTTGGCAAGACAAAGAGCATCTTCCAAAGACTTTGGCTTGAACATTCTTACAGAAAGTTCAATTTCCTTGAACAAGCCTCCCAAAAATAGACTAATAGCATACTTTTCACTCACATCAAGTTTATTAATAAGCCTTTCAAATTCATCGTAATAAAGCTGTACCGTACTAGTCTGCTTTAAATTCTTTAATTCGGACAACAGATCTTCAATTATAGCTCCAAATCATTTCTGAATCACATCTTCATAAGTATCCCATTCTATAACTTCGCCATGTATTCTTACATAATTCTGATGCCAATTCAACGCCTTATCTTGCAAGTATATTGAAGCTATTCTTACTTTCTCTTCGTCTTCAATTCGATCAACAGAAAAGAATTGTTTACACTTGTATAACCAGCCACGAACATCATCGCCATTGAACTTTGGGAATTCTAATTTTGTTGATCGAGTGTAATTTGCTGCACCTCTACTCGAACCTTCACCACCAGTACGTATTCTCTGCAAATCGTCTTTGAAATAGCGATTTTGCAGAAGCAAGCCTTCAATCTTCTCATTAACCATTTTATTCTGATCGTTCATCTGGTTATTCATATTCGTCATGTTCTGATTGAGTTCCGGAATAGCCATCTTCAAATATTCTATCAGATTTTCATCCGAATTGCTACGCGTGGCCATCCCCATTGATGATCTGAATTGCTTCGGTCAGAGGACGATCGCTCTGATACCAAATGATACACTTAACCGGAGCCAATTGACTGGAGTTAAGTTTCCGATTAACTGGAGCACACAAATAGAAGAAATGTACTGGAGTCAATCGAAGTTTTATTACAATTGGAAGTTTACAGATTTAGGTAAAGAAATTATACAATTGAATGAATTAAGTAATAGACTAATCGACTATTTCAACTAATTCTGTTACAGTGATTGTCAATGACACCCTAACTGACAATTCAACGATTTCCAGCTCTTGAACTGTAATTTGGGGAAGAAATCATATGCACGTGCATTGCACCTGACCTTGTCACATGAGAAGTACGTACCTGTTTATATCAACCTCGTATATAGACATTTGGTGAAAGGATCAACCAATCCTGTTAAGATGGAAAAGATGATTTATTGTAGTATGGTATACCACCGCCTCTCAGGTCCCCCGACTGGTTCTACCATAGAAGCCAACGATAGACAATAAGTCTCCCCCGAATACAGCTTACAACTTTCATTGTACTGTTCTCTCCAAAGAGTCAAGTCTTCTCAAAATCTCACTCAAAAGGTGTTGAGTTGGAATCTCATTCTAATTCTAACTAAGGATTCTTGTGGTACCAGAGGATCCAGCTACAGGAGAACAAGGAACGGAGAGTTTTCCCCCCTTTTCCGCCGACTCTTTAGTCTTAAGAACACTGGTTTTAATAATTAGTGATTGCCCTTATCCAACCCTTACTGCCCAGCCTGAGAGCGGACAAAAATGCGTGGTAGAAACACTTCACATAAACAAGGTAGACTGGGATACTTAAAAGGTGTTTGATATCACTGAGTTGTAAGAAACAAAATACAAAAACAGCGCATAATAAACAATGAACTTTGAAGTTCAAACTACTATATTCTAGTAATTTGGTGGCTTTCACTAAAGAACTATGATTAGCCTACATACAACATACATTTAAAACTTGGCTTCTATCAATGATATAAAACTAGTTTTTGCTGAGCAACACCCCAGAATCTGGAATATGGACCCCAAAAAAGCACGAGGAAATAGTCTATTAGTAGAACTAACTTCACTTCACGCACGCCTGAGCTGAAATCTATAAATGCATGACCTCTTGTACCCTTTTCTGCAAAGCCTCTAATTGTTGTGTGATCAAATCAAAATCAACTAGTGTAGATAGATTTCGGGTTTGAGTGCTTGATTCGGGGAAAAAGAGTAAGTCGAATGTTTTAACTCCAATAATTGTGCAAACCCCAATTTGGAATCTGGATTCCAAGGGCGTAAAACAATCGATTGAATTAACCTTGTTCGATTGGAATCGAATAAGTTAATATCTTAGAGTGAAGATTAGCTCCGACGATGATCAGAGCGCTGATCAGAATCGAGTTAACGACTGGAGTAATGCTACCGTAGTTGATTTGGGCAGAGTAACATTAATGCATCCAGTGTTGTCGTATAAATGATCTTGTCATCGTATTTATAGGTGTTGCGAGGGAATGATGATGTGGTACATGTCCCTTTCATGGTTGTAACGAACTTTTGCCAATCCTGAAGGGTGACGTGGCACCTGTCCCTTTCATGGGAATAATCAAGCAGATCCTAACAAACTTTCCTAGATTCGTGGGCTGACGTGGCATGCAACTTGCTTGTATGCTTGTTCCGGGACCAAGTATTCGTCCCGGGATGAAGTGTCTGTTCCGGGATAGTGCGCTTTCTTTGGGGGTGGCGTGCTTGTCCCGGGAAGGTGTCTTTATGTCGGGTTGGAATACCGAACCAGGAAGTGATGACGGTACCGGGGGCGTGTTGGTTCCGGCTAAGGTATCACGGTGCTCTCAGTCTAGCCGGGAAGGTTTTGCTTTCTACTTATTTCGAGTGTTTCTTCACGGTTATAATCGTCATGACTGGCTACATGATGCCGGTTACGTGTATGCCATCCGGGCTGGGTTTTTATATGACGTTCCCGACTAGCCGTTCGTCCGTTGTGGTAAAGTTGTCGAGATGATGCCGGATGATTGTTGATAATGCTAAAAACGAACATATATTTCATAGCATTATCCCTCAAGAAAGACAAGCTTTTAGTTGCAATTGTCCTATTTACAAGTGATATTCGTTTAAATAATAAAAGGTGAAGACAAAAGGCAGATTCGACGAATTGAAGACGCAAACGACAAAAAAGCTAAAAAGTACAAAGTACAATCAAAGAGGTTCAAATTATTGATGAGAAACGTCTCAAATGTACAAGAGTACGAGCCGCAAAACGCAAAGTTCAAATTATTAAATCGTACAAAAGGACGTTCGAAGAACCGGAACCAGGACATGAACCAACTAATAACGCACGACGCAATGGACTGAAAGTTACAAATTAATTATGTATATAAATATAATATAATATATAATTAATTATATAAATTATATATATATTATATTTTTATATTAAAACTGTCGACAGTCAAAAGACCCAAGAATGTTAGCTGGAAAAGGAGGCTCCGCACTCGCGGAGTTCTAAAGTGCAAAAGCTCCGCACTCGCGGAGATGCACAGTAAAATGTGGGCCTATAAAAGCCATCGAATTCTACACGAAAAATAGACATCTTTTTCTTTTCCTTACTCTTACTCTCAAATATATATATATATATATATATATATATATATATATATATATATATATATATATATATATATATATATATATATATATATATATATATATATATATATATATATATAAAATTATAATTTTAATTTTAATTTAAGATTAATAATAATAAGGTTATGTTAGCGAATGTTTTAAGTTTGTAAGTCGAAATTCTGTCCGTGTAATGCTACGCTATTATTAATCATTGTAAGTTATGTTCAACCTTTTTAAATTAATGTCTCGTAGCTAAGTTATTATTATGCTTATTTAATGCCGAAGTAATCGTGATGTTGGGCTAAATATTAAAATTGGGTAATTGGGCTTTGGACCCTAATTGGGGTTTGGATAAAAGAACGACACTTGTGGAAATTAGACTATGGGCTATTGTGGAAATTAGACTATGGGCTATTAATGGGTTTGGATAAAAGAACGTATCTATAAATAACCACATACGCTTAATTGGGTACGGTGGGCGGGATATCTATAAATACCAATAATTTTTAATTTTATCGGACACGAAACTGGATTAATAGTTAATGGACTAGTTGAAACAGGAGTGGATTACATTCAAGGGTAATTGGTGTAATTGTTAACAAAGTAATAAAACCTTTAATTACACGCAGTCGATAACCTGGTGTATTCATTAAACAAAGTATTAAGACCTTGTTACAATTCGAATCCCCAATTAGTTGGAATATTTGACTTCGGGTATAAGGATAATTTGACGAAGACTCTCGCACTTTATATTTATGACTGATGGACTATTATGGACAAAATCGTATGGACATATCGAATAATCCAGGACAAAGGACAATTAAACCATGGTAATAAATTAAAATCAACACGTCAAACATCATGATTATGGAAGTTTAAATAAGCATAATTCCTTTATTTCATATTTCATCGCACTTTTATTTACTGTCATTATATTTAATTACACTTTTAATTATCGTACTTTTTAATTATCGTACTTTTTAATTATCGCAATTTTATTTATTGTCATTTTATTTATCGCATTTTAATTTATAGCACTTTAATTATTGTCATTTACTTTACGATTTAAATTAAGTCTTTTATATATTTAATATTTTACATTAGGTTTTAACTGCGACTAAAGTTTTAAAATCGACAAACCGGTCATTAAACGGTAAAAACCCCCTTTTATAATAATAATAATACTTCTTATATTTATATATATATTTATATACTAATTTAGTTTTAAAAATATAGCGTTAAACTTAGCTAGTTCCCTGTAGACGAACCGGACTTACTAAAAACTACACTACTGTACGATTAGGTACACTGCCTATAAGTGTTGTAGCATGGTTTAGGTATATCCACTCTATAAATAAACAAATAACTTGTGTAAAATTGTATCGTATTTAATAGTATTTCCTAGTAAAAATTAATATTATTTCGTATACACCTCTACGCACATCAAGTATTTTTGGCGCCGCTACCGGGGAATCCTAAACGCCGAAAGGGCAACGCTATAAAAAAAAAAAACTGAACCTGCAATTTTTGAGCCTGCTCATCATTTGAAACTGCAACCTCCGCACTCGCGGAGTTCTGGGGCAGCAAAAATTCCGCACTCGCGGAGCTAGCCTGACAGGTTCAACCTGGTACTGCAATTAATTACGGAGTATTATTAATAATTATTATTATTAAACCCTAATTAGGGTTTGAATTAATTATTAGTATTATTATTTAACCTAGTTTAGTTTTAATTTATATTTTGTGTATTTTAGTTTAAATTAGTTTTATTAATATATAAAATTAATACTTTTATAAAATAAAATATAAAAATTTTATTTTTATAACTTTAAGCTTATTTTTTTTGTATCTTTTTAGTCGTTTAATCGTAATATTTGTATTTTTCGCTCGTATTTAGTTTTAAGCCATAGTTTTTGCCGTAGTTATTTTGAATTCTAGATTTTTTTAGGCCTTGCCGTAAAATCCCTTAAGTGCTTTTTCTTTAGACTAAGATTTAGGTATTTTAGAATTTTGCGACGCTGTTTATAAATTTTAAGTTCCTTTTTAAGTTTCGACGCGCTACCTTCTTATTATTTTTCGACCTCTTATTTTTCGACGCACTTTTTCTTTTTCTTTTCGACGCTCTAGTTTTTAGGACTTAGAATTTTCTCTACTTCTTCTCTAATAATTCAAAACGAAAATTTATTTTAAGCGGTTAAATTGATAGACATCTAAAATTTTTTGGTTCGTAGTAATAGCTGGATTTGTTAGTGGCGAGTTGTGGGCTTCCGATTTAAAGGGTCCTAGCTACCTGCTGCATCTATTGGCTATTCGAAACGTGGGTAAAATCAGAAAAGTCTATTAATTTGATAACTTATATAATTTTTATTTTTATAACTAATAGGATATTCAGTGAATGCACCGAGCAAAACGTTCACCACCTCTAACTCGATCAAGACATCTAGCCAATATTATTGCCGTTGATTTTTCTTTAGAATCGTCATCAAGTCGACCAAGTACTCTAATTCAAATTTCCGATAATCCATTTTTTGAACCCGACCTCACAATTGAGAATCTGGAGGATATTCAGGGACAATTCAGAGATCCTGAACCATTAATCTTTTCTCCGGAACCACCAATCATTCAAACAGAGATTGTCGAGGAACAAACCATTAAATCAGAATCCTCTAGTGATTCAGATTCAACAAATTCAATAATGGAAAATCAAGAACCTCTAAGTATGGAAGACCGAATGTGAGCTAAACGCACTGGCCAAGGTCACGCAATTACTCAACCTGCCATTAATGCGCCAGATTATGAAATCAAAGGACAAATCCTACACATGGTGACTAATCAATGCAAATTTAGTGGTGCATCGAAGAAAGATCCAAATGAACATCTTCTCCCTTTTAATAGGATATGTACTCTATTTAAAATCCGAAAAGTAGAGGATGAACAGATATATCTCATGTTATTTCCTTGGACTTTAAAGGGAGAAGCCAAAGATTGGTTAGAATCGTTACCTGAAGGGGCGATTGATACATGGGATGTTTTAGTTGAAAAATTTCTTAAACAATTCTTTCCTGCATTTAAAGCCGTGAGACTTCAAGGAGAAATTATTACGTTCACACAAAAGCCAAATGAAACTCTATATGAGGCGTGGACAAGATTTGGAAAGTTATTGAGAGGATGTCCGCAACATGGTTTAGACACTTATCAAATAGTACAAATATTCTACCAAGGATGCGACAACACTACACGGAAAGACATAGATATAGCAGCTGGTGGTTCCATTATAAAGAAAACTGCAACTGAAGCTTACAAAATTATTGATAACACTGCTTCCCACTCACATGAGTGGCATCAAGAAAAATATATCGTTAGATCATCTAAAGCAGCTAGATCCGATTCTAGCCATGACTTTGATTCCATTTCCGCAAATATAGATGCTGTCGTAAGACGAATGGAAAAGATGACTAAAGATATTCACTCAATACGAATTAGTTTTGAGCAGTGTGGAGGACCACATTTGACAAAAGATTGTCTCAGTATTGAACAAACAATGGAACAAAAAGAGAATGTTTCATACATGAACCAAAGGCCTGGAAATAATTATCAGAATAATTATCAACCGCCAAGACCAATTTACAATCAAAACCAGAATTATAACCGAAATGTTCCATACAACAACCAACAAGGTCCAAGCAATCAACAAGTATCTAATAATACTTACAATCAGCAAAGACCTATTTTTCAAAACAAACCACCACAAACCGATGATAAAAAGCCAAATTTTGAAGATATGATGTCAAAGCTAGTTGAATCTCAAACTCAATTTTTCACATCTCAGAAACGAACCAATGAACAAAATGCCCAAGCATTTAGAAATGAACAAGCTTCTATTCAAAATCTGGAACAAGAAGTAAGTAACCTAGCAAGATTGATAGGTGAAAGAAAACCGGGAAGTTTACCTAGTGATACAAATGCTAACCCCCGGAATGAAATAGCTAAAGCCATTACCACGAGAAGTGGTATTACACTTAAACCACCTGAAATGCCTGTAATTTCTGATGACTCTATTCCTACTATACAAGAACCACAATCTGAGCAAGAAAAGAAAACAGAACCAGTAGTTGAAAAGGTTAATGAAGATAACACAGTTAAGGCTAAACCTTATGTTAAACCATACCAACCACCACTTCCTTACCCGAGTAAAATGAGAAAAGAAATACTTGAAGCCGAGCAATCCAAATTCTTAGATATGTTTAAACAAATAAATTTCAATCTTCCTTTCATTGATGTGATTTCAGGAATGCCTAGATATGCTAAATTTCTGAAAGATCTAATCACAAATAGAAAGAAAATGGAAGAACTATCGGCTGTTACTATGAATGCAAATTGTTCTGCAGTATTGTTGAACAAGATACCAGAAAAATTATCTGATCCAGGAAGTTTCACAATTCCATGTTTTCTGGGTAGTCTTAGTTCAATAGAGGCATTGGCAGACTTAGGTGCTAGTATAAATTTAATGCCGTATTCACTATACGCTAAACTAGACCTTGGAGAATTGAAACCAACAAGAATAAGTATACAACTAGCCGATCGATCAGTAAAATATCATAGAGGGATAATGGAGAACATGCTAGTTAAAGTTGGTACTTTAGTATTTCCAGCAGATTTTGTTATTCTAGACATGGAAGAAGATTCTCGAGTTCCTATCATATTAGGAAGACCATTCTTAAACACGGCTAAAGCAATAATAGACGTGTTCGGTAAGAAATTGTCCCTAAGTATAGAGGACGAGAGTGTTACCTTTTCAGTTGATAGAGCACTGCAACAACCGCAATCTGCAGATGTTACATGTTATTATATTCAAACTATAGATTCACATGCAGAATTGTTAGAAGAATTTCCAGAATTACAAGGAACAGGAGAATGTTCTTTAGGAGAAGGAACTGAACCAATTGATGAAGCTGAAATGTTAGCCGCACTCATGGCTAATGAATATGAACCAACAACAGAAGAAATTCAAATGCTAAAAGAGGAAGACAGATATCGATACAAATCATCGATAGAAGAACCACCGACATTAGAGTTAAAGCCACTTCCAAACCATTTGGAATATGCTTATTTACATGGTGAATCTGAATTACCTGTAATAATATCGTCTTCTCTTACGGAAAATGAAAAATCTCAACTCATTTCTGTGCTAAAAGCTCATAAACCAGCCATTGCATGGAAGATTCATGACATTAAAGGTATAAGTCCTTCGTATTGCACACATAAAATCCTTATGGAAGAAGGTCATAAAACGTATGTGCAACGCCAACGAAGACTAAATCCCAATATGCAAGATGTTGTTAAGAAAGAAATTATTAAACTGCTAGATGCAGGTTTAATTTATCCAATCTCTGATAGTCCATGGGTAAGCCCAGTTCAATGTGTACCTAAGAAGGGTGGCATGACTGTCATCACAAATGAGAAAAATGAGCTTATTCCTACTAGGACTGTAACATGATGGCGTGTTTGTATTGATTATAGAAAATTAAATGACGCCACCAGAAAAGATCACTTTCCCTTGCCTTTCATTGATCAAATGTTGGAAAGATTAGCCGAAAATAGTTACTATTGTTTTATTGACGGTTTTTCCGGATAATTTTAAATTCCAATACCACCCGAAGATCAAGAGAAAACCACATTCACATGCCCTTATGGTAGTTTTGCTTACAAACGCATGCCATTTGGACTTTGCAACGCCCCTACAACCTTTTAAAGGTGCATGATGGCGATTTTTCACGACATGATAGAAGAATGCATGGAAGTTTTCATGGATGACTTTTCAGTCTTCGGTGATACTTTTGAATCATGTCTAGTTAATCTTGAACGAATGCTTATTAGATGCGAACAATCAAATCTAGTACTAAATTGGGAGAAATGTCATTTCATGGTTAAAGAAGGCATCGTTCTCGGTCATAAAATTTCAAAAGAAGGAATTGAAGTGGATAGAGCTAAAGTAGATGTAATTTCTAAACTTTCACATCCCACCAATGTTATAGGAGTTAGGAGTTTTCTAGGGCATGCCGGTTTTTACCGACGTTTCATAAAAGATTTTTCTAAAATTGCCACTCCTATGAATAAACTCCTAGAAAAGGATGCTCCATTCATCTTTTCGAATGAATGTATCAAATCTTTTAATATTTTTAAAGAGAAACTCACTAATGCGCCGATTATGATAACTCCAAAATGAAATCTACCATTTGAACTCATGTGCGATGCAAGTGATTTTGCAATGGGAGCCGTTTTAGGTCAAAGGATTGAAAAATGATTTCAACCTATATATTATGCTAGTAAGACGTTACAAGGAGTACAAACAAATTACACAACTAATGAAAAAGAACTCCTTGCTATTGTCTTTTCTTTTGACAAATTTCGTTCATATCTCGTTCTAGCTAAAACGGTGGTACATACCGATCATTCTGCTCTTAGATACTTATTTTCGAAACAAGATGCTAAACCACGATTAATCTGTTGGATCTTACTTTTAAAAGAATTTGATATTGAAATTCGAGACAAAAAGGGTGTTGGAAATATGTTCTCGGGTTGGCTATGGTTCGACCGTGGTACATATATTCCGAAGATATGCCCATGACATTAAATAATAAAAGTCCATTTATCCTATTCGGTCACACACAAAGGCCAATCGTAAATTGTTTGATATACCTTCTAATCGGAAAGTAATTTATTAATCATTAGTTAATGGTTTAATAAATTAAGTAAGTTTTTTTTATGTGTGTACATATACTTACAAATCTAAATATGTAGAGATTTGATTAGATTTTGCAAATCATATTTTATATAATATATAAGATTTGATTTGATATAAATAAGATTTGATTTGATTTATAAATCTTATTTTATATAAAGATTTGTACTATAATCATATTTTATATAATATATAAGATTTGATTTGAGTTGTAAATCTTATTTTATATAAAGATTTGATTTTTCAAATCTTTCAAAATCTTTCAAAATCTTTATATTTGTATTATATGTATTATTGTATCAATTTTAATTCTATATAAAACCAAATCTTGGTATTGAAAAGATATAGAAACTTGAGATACAAAAACACACATACAAAATGATATTTCTCTTTCTCTTTTTCAAGTAAGCAAAATACTTGAGATCTATAATTGGGTTCGGTTTTGGTGGAAATAAGGAAAAAGAAAAGATCCGTTAAGTAGAAGGTATAGATTGAAACAAGGTTGGAACTTTGGGTGTCTACCGTTTAGAGGAACTCTTCTTTGGGTTTTTCAGATTCGATCTTCAAAAGGCTACTAAGGTTGTATTCTAATCTTCTCTAGTTTAATTTCGTTAATTTTGTTTTGTTTGCTAAAGTTTGTACAATGATCCGTGGAAGAGTATGATTTTGTAAAGTTTTAAAAATGCTTCCGCTCGCTTTGAATTTGTTTCATACTCCAACAGTGGTATCCGAGCCATCTTGTACAAGTTTTAGCAAACTTTTCTTATGATATTTAGTTTTGATGGATGCGTTGTGCATGATTCTTGGAGATGATCATGCATAACAAACATGCAAAACAAGTATCATGATTTATGTTTTATGCTTCCTAAATACTAATTTGAATCTTGGATTTTGGCAAAATGTAAAATGGGTTAAATTCATTTTTTTTTCATTTAAGAAATTTTTTTTCAGCCTGGACAGTCCGTATTTGATGGACTATTTCAGGGCTTTAAACTCAATATTATTGTATGAGACAAATTGCATTTGAAAGCTAACTGAAAGAACGTAAATTTGAAAAAAAAATTCATCGAAAACGGATTAGAAATGAGTAAGATATGACCATTTAAAGTTACATGTATGAATCTGTGACGACCCGGAAATTTCTGACTAAATTTAAACTTTATCTTTATATTATTCTGACACGATAAGCAATGTTTGTTAAGTTAAACCTCAAGGATTTTAAACTATGTTTATACATTCATTTAAACCTCGACCAAATTTCAATGATTCACGAACCATTAAATGAACATATATGAATATGTATGTATATGTGTATATGTTATAAATTGAAAATGTCAACAAAGTATTTAAACGTATAATGCTTTATATGAACGTATTTGTTTCAATATGATTATCGACGAAATTAAAAAATATATATTAAATGATTGAATTATTAGAAACATTGAATTATGATTACAAGTCTCTGTTGAGAGGTCCACTATGATTTGAGAAAATCTATTCCTCTTAACGATATTCGGAATAATTTGTAAAGCTATTTATAAATAAAAATAAAAAGTGTCATTTACGAAAGTTAGACAAAAGCTAGTGGAAAATTGGTTTCCATAATATTCTATTAATCTATTTTCAAACGTACAAAAAGATTTTCAGTTTAAAAAGAACTTTATTATTAAAACGTATATAACTTTTATAAATATCTAGAATCACTTTTGACAACTCATTACATAACCAGTATAATAAATATAACGATATTTATATTTTATTTCATTAAAAATATATAACGATTTAAATTAATATTATATATATTTATACGCGTATTATACATACATAGTTTTTATACTTTTACTATACTTTAACTTTATATTTACTTTACTTTTACTTTACTTTAACTTTAATAATTCACTTTAATAATTCATACTTTAATAATTCACTTTAATAATTCATACTTTAATAATTCGCTTTAATAATTCATACTTTAATAATTCACTTTAATAATTCATACTTTAATAATTCATACTTTAATAATTCACTTTAATAATTCATACTTTAATAATTCACTTTAATAATTTAAAAATCTATTATAAATAGAATTCAATAGGTTTCATTATTTCATAGAAACTTGAAAATATATTTCTCTAAACTCTCTCAATCGATTTACATATATATATATATATATATATATATATATATATATATATATATATATATATATATATATATATATATATATATATATATATATATATTTGCTCTGTATTATTTCAAGATATTATTAGTATACATAAAATATTACGACGGAGTTATGTCCGAGTGATTTCAAACTATTTTTTTGAATGAGTCGAAGCTAAGGAAATTATGGGTTATAGCTATGGAGGTGATGGTTATGGTTTATGGGTATGCTCGTGAGGTCAATCTAGTGTTTATCATCTCCGTTGCGTCTACGTACTTTCCTGCAATATTGAATCTCAATATTGATACGTGAGCACTCATAACTTAACTTTTATATATCAATAGTGTATCCCTGACTAGTGCTCGAGTATATAGGATATGCATGTCATTGGAAAGCTAGCGAAAAATTAAGAACTTTTCATTTAGATATCGAATGGTTTCGATGAACGGATTAGAAGTTATAGTCAACTGAATTTTAGTATTATTGTTAAAATGATTATTATTACTATCGTCGTTATTATTTTAATAGAAATATCATTGTTATTATAAAATATCATTATTACTATTATGTTAGTATTATCATTTTATCATAATACCATTTTTAGTAAATATAAATATTGTTATAGAATAATAATAATTATTATTACAAAATAATACAACTTTTACTTATTATTATTATGATCAATATTATTTTATCAAATAAATAGGGGATACAAAGATATTTTTCACCACGCGTAATATAATTACATTAATAATACTTACCACTATAGTTCTACGATATTAAGTGAAATTTATAAATTTTACTACTTAAGATATATAAAAGTATATATTATATATAAACGTTAATATAAATTTTTATTAATAAATGACTTTTATTATTATAAAATCTAATAAATATATTTAAATATATAAAACGACTATAGTTAAGTTATATAATAAACACGTATAAATTTTAGAAGTCATTTTGGGTCAAGTTGACTTTTGTTGACTTTTGCATATTAGTCTCGAGCATTAGGATTGTGGTACACTATGACTTGACCAAAAATTGTTAGACAAATATTGAACAACATATAAATATATATAATTAATATATGTTAGTGAATCCGAGGCCAACCTTGCACTTGTTAAATGACGTTATATGTATTTTTACTACGAAATACAGTATGGTGAGTTTTCATAGCTCCCTTTTTAAATGCTTTTGCATTATATATTTTTGGGCTGAGAATACATGCATATTTTATAACTGTTTTACGAAATAGGCACAAGTACTAAAACTAATTCTACGTGGGTTTAAACCAGAAATATCCCCTTAGCTTGGTAACTATAACTACTGGTGTATGACTGGTAGGCGTGAATCCTAAAGATAGATCTATTGGGCCTGAGAAACCCCATCCTGACTATGGGATGCTTTAGTACTTCGAGGTATATATAACACACCTGATTCGATGTACTTTCAGAGGGTAAAACATGAACGTTAAGGCTTGTTACCGAGTGCCTACAACTTATAGAATACTTTTATACACTTGCGAGTGTACATATATTTATAAACGAAAATCTTGTGGTCTATTAATATATTGAAATGATTGTTATGATAAACCTATGAACTCACCAACCTTTTGGTTGACACTTTAAAGCATGTTTATTCTCAGGTATTAAAGAAATCTTCCGCTGTGCATTAACTCATTTTAATGATATTACTTGGAGTCATTCATGGCATATTTTGAAAGACGTTGCATTCGAGTCATTGAGTTCATCAAGATTATTATTAAGCCAAATTCTTGTTGGATGTATTATGAAAT
Organism: Rutidosis leptorrhynchoides; assembly: GCF_046630445.1. Taxonomy (NCBI): domain Eukaryota; kingdom Viridiplantae; phylum Streptophyta; class Magnoliopsida; order Asterales; family Asteraceae; genus Rutidosis; species Rutidosis leptorrhynchoides. The sequence continues at coordinate 158,318,480 of NC_092341.1, read as the reverse complement.
GGTGTGCATGCCATCAACTTTTGTTGTAAAGAAAGTTTGTCTTTTAAAAATGAATGCAATGTTTGTAAAATATATCATATAGAGGTCAAATACCTCGCGATGTAATCAACTATTGTGAATCGTTTATAATGTATATGAACGGGTCCTTTTAGTTGGTATCAGAGCGGTGGTCTTAGCGAACCAGGTCTGCATTAGTGTGTCTAACTGATAGTCGTTAGGATGCATTAGTGAGTCTGGACTTCGACCGTGTCTGCAAGTCAAAAGTTTTGCTCATCATTTTTGTCAGGAATTGCCTGCTTATCATTCTTAGTCTAGACATGTCTTACTGCATTGATTGCATAAATAGTGTATAGACAAAATACATATCTTAGCGTATCTGCTAATCCATATCTTAGCGTATCTGTTATTGTTAACTTTGCCTGACATATCACGTAAATTCCTCCGTAATCTACGAAATCTTTTGCGCTATATATATAGATATTCTATGTAATTAGAATACCACTCGATAGCTGAAAAATCATTTCATATCGAAAAATCCTTTATTCAATCGAACGAAATGGAATTCGTCATTAGTTCAAGTCCCTCGAATTCCGATATGGAATCCCACTCAAGCTCCGAAAGCAGTGTGACCGGAATGGTTCAACCAATTAGTCATCATCTATTCTGGATGAATTGGGGATATGTTCATAGCCTCCTCAATAATTGAGACAAGAAGAAGGTGATCCCTTCCATCCACCACATTGCCCTCTTGGCGATGAACCTGAAGCACTTACCGACGAACCGGTCCAAAACACCATTTTCTCTCTCATTTCCAGAGTATCTCGTCACGATTATATACTACATTAAATTCTAGATTTTATTTATCCACTCATCCGAACCGACAATCACCCCGATGTAATAGATGAAGTCAAAGAGCTTCGCGTTCGAGTAGTGGTTTTAGAGAATATGGTGCAAGGGTTACAAACACCAACAAATAACGAAGTATTAATTCATAATTTCAATTTTATTGAATAAATACTCCGTAAAAGTTATGTAATTTCTAAAGTCTTTAGGGATTATTCAGTTCTAGTTTCAACCGTAAATCAAATGAGTTTAATTTAATATTAACTCATTAAATCTATGTTACATCTGAAGAAAATATGCACATATATATTTTCATAAAGACTGTAATAATATTCTGTTGTACAAAATATTAATTGTGAAAATTTTTTTAACGGGTAGGTAATACCCGAGAGATATATAAATTCAAAATTAATATGTTACATTTTTCGAATCTGATTAAGCAAATCATCAACTATACTCCCAAAATCTCACAATAATATACATTCTTGTATAGTAATCAAAACAACCATTCTCACCCAAATTTGATTACGCATCCTGATTTTGACAAATCAAAATCCAAATCATGATTTAACAGAAGACATCACTCTTAGATTCCTACATCTTTCAAAGCTATACTTTGACTTCAAAACTGTGTTAGAACATCATATGTATATTAACGATTACAAACTGTGTTCAAACTCTCCGAAGTTTTCGAAGACACTTCAAACAATGAACAATTGAGATGATGATCCAACCACATATTACCCACATTTATGTACCTAAAAATCTCTCGAAGCCAAAGTCATTGTTCGACGCGTATCCGTGTCAGACCCTTTGGCATTTATTAGCTAAAATGACTTTTCAATTCCTTTTCAAAGTAGACAGTTTTGTCACAGCTCCAGCAAGTCAACTTCGACTTTTCAGTCGGACTAGTCTTATTATAACCTCGATAGATACGTTGCCCTTTCGTCGTCGTTATTGGGGACCTTTCATATCTCGCCACCTTAGCAATAAACTTACCAACAGCTTCAATTATCTTTGACTTTTCGAAAAATCATTATATTTATTGAAATCACATCATTTACTCATTCGCATCTTGTAATAAGAATTGTCATACGAATCATCGGAAAACAGTAACCAGTATTTTGAAATCTCGCAGCATGTCTACGCCAACAGTTATATGTGTACGTAAGACGTCTATCTCCTGGACTTACATACTTTGTATGTGAAGTTCTGAAAAATATTTTGAACTGCAAACTAGTTCTTGAAATGCTGACGAAGCATCAAAAATTGTAAACGATCTTAACGGTAAAAAGTTTGATGACAAAGAATAGTAAGGTGGTAAAGCTGAGAAAAAGAGAAGGTTTGGAACTGGAAAACGAATTGAACAGACTATGAAGGAGGCTGTGGACAAATCACAAAGACTAAATCTGCCTTCAAAGAATCCAAATGATTCAGTGCCTGCTAAAGTCATTAACGAATACCTTACTCTTTATTCTAAACCTTTACAGACAAATCTTCATCATCATCCATCAATATTAGAAATTCTAAGATATTATCATATCTTTCATTATAAATATCCGCGATATTTCTGAAAATATTTTCACAACTAATCTTATCTGAAGTCATTTATCTCTTTGCGCTATCAGTGTTACATCATATAAGAAACTATTAGTTTCTATATTCTATAAACTTTCGAGTTTAAATTATGAATGTTTTGAAGTAATGTTGGGAAATGATGCATGAGTTAGTATAATATAATGACACTTGATCAACGTGATTATATTACAGTAATTCATGCTGAGTTTCTAAATGGAACATGATGATTCACAGATCATAACATCATCATGTGCTATGTTACACGACTCTTGTATTCTCTTTGATCTCTAAATATCAAGAAAATATTTCTTGATGATTCGGCCTTTTCTGAGGTATTCTGGTAATTTGACAAGTCAAGATCGTGCCATTACAATTTCCTTCCTAGAACATTAACAATGTTCATTCCGAAATTTATATCTGCGAATTCTGGACCATTACAATCGGTGCTTAATCGCAAGAAGAAGAAACGAAAGGACAAAGCTCCGAACTAGAAATGGGAGTATAAATCATAGCAAATAGAAGAGAGCATTAACTGTGGATGACAATGATTATAGAAGAAGCAAGGACTTTGAAATATAAGGGAAGATATAAAACCCAACAACAACCCATAAATCACAAACCGTATATATCAATGCATATAGCAATATAAAGACACGGGAGAACTAAAAACACTATAAAACCAAGAGTATAGTAGAAGTAAATAGATTCTTTCGGAGGCAGATGAAAAAGAAAAACGACAGATATGAAAGTGAGGAGTATATCGAGAATCAGTACTTGCTGATGCATATTGACAAATACTTTAAAATATGAGTTGAGGGAGAAAGAATAGAAGGTGTGAGTTGTAAGAAAACGAAGGAGGTGGATTTATAATGAAATACCCGACAGAGAAATCAAGATGGATTATCGTATTAATTCGAAGAGAATCATAATCTCCTTAATCACCGAAGCATCAAATCCAACATAGATTACAAAGATTTTCTTTAAATTCGGAGATCAATTGTGATGATGTCAAAAGATATGACGAATCACTATAATCTTATTTCCTTCATTTACGATAATTTCCCTCATACGCTTCGAGTAATCGAATTATTTTATCCATACTTCTTAGACATGATAAAACTTCATAATCATTACGTCATAATAACATTCTCATTGTTAGCCATAACGACCTCTATCAAATTTCGGGGACGAAATTTCTTTAACGGGTAGGTACTGTGACGACCCGGAAATTTCTGACTAAATTTAAACTTTATCTTTATATTATTCTGACACGATAAGCAATGTTTGTTAAGTTAAACCTCAAGGATTTTAAACTATGTTTATACATTCATTTAAACCTCGACCAAATTCCAATGATTCACGAACCATTAAATGAACATATATGAATATGTATGTATATGTGTATATGTTATAAATTGAAAATGTCAACAAAGTATTTAAACGTATAATGCTTTATATGAACGTATTTGTTTCAATATGATTATCGACGAAATTAAAAAAATATATATTAAATGATTGAATTATCAGAAACATTGAATTATGATTACAAGTCTCTGTTGAGAGGTCCACTATGATTTGAGAAAATCTATTCCTCTTAACGATATTCGGAATAATTTGTAAAGCTATTTATAAATAAAAATAAAAAGTGTCATTTACGAAAGTTAGAAAAAAGCTAGTGGAAAATTGGTTTCCATAATATTATATTAATCTATTTTCAAACGTACAAAAACATTTTAAGTTTAAAAAGAACTTTATTATTAAAACGTATATAACTTTTATAAATATCTAGAATCACTTTTGACAACTCATTACTTAACTAGTATAATAAATATAACGATATTTATATTTTATTTCATTAAAAATATATAACGATTTAAATTAATATTATATATATTTATACGCGTATTATACATACATAGTTTTTATACTTTTACTATACTTTAACTTTACATTTACTTTACTTTTACTTTACTTTAACTTTAATAATTCACTTTAATAATTCATACTTTAATAATTCACTTTAATAATTCATACTTTAATAATTCACTTTAATAATTCATACTTTAATAATTCACTTTAATAATTCATACTTTAATAATTCACTTTAATAATTCATACTTTAATAATTCACTTTAATAATTCATACTTTAATAATTCACTTTAATAATTCAAAAATCTATTATAAATAGAATTCAATAGGTTTCATTATTTCATAGAAACTTGAAAATATATTTCTCTAAACTCTCTCAATCGATTTACATATATATATATATATATATATATATATATATATATATATATATATATATATATATATATATATATATATATATATATATATATATATATATATATATATATATATATATATATATATTTGCTCTGTATTATTTCAAGATATTATTAGTATACATAAAATATTACGACGGAGTTATGTCCGAGTGATTTCAAACTATTTTTTTGAATGAGTCGAAGCTAAGGAAATTATGGGTTATAGCTATGGAGGTGATGGGTATGGTTTATGGGTATGCTCGTGAGGTCAATCTAGTGTTTATCATCTCCGTTGCGTCTACGTACTTTCCTGCAATATTGAATCTCAATATTGATACGTGAGCACTCATAACTTAACTTTTATATATCAATAGTGTATCCCTGACTAGTGCTCGAGTATATAGGATATGCATGTCATTGGAAAGCTAGCGAAAAATTAAGAACTTTTCATTTAGATATCGAATGGTTTCGATGAACGGATTAGAAGTTATAGTCAACTGAATTTTAGTATTATTGTTAAAATGATTATTATTACTATCGTCGTTATTATTTTAATAGAAATATCATTGTTATTATAAAATATCATTATTACTATTATGTTAGTATTATCATTTTATCATAATACCATTTTTAGTAAATATAAATATTGTTATAGAATAATAATAATTATTATTACAAAATAATACAACTTTTACTTATTATTATTATGATCAATATTATTTTATCAAATAAATAGGGGATACAAAGATATTTTTCACCACGCGTAATATAATTACATTAATAATACTTACCACTATAGTTCTACGATATTAAGTGAAATTTATAAATTTTACTACTTAAGATATATAAAAGTATATATTATATATAAACGTTAATATAAATTTTTATTAATAAATGACTTTTATTATTATAAAATCTAATAAATATATTTAAATATATAAAACGACTATAGTTAAGTTATATAATAAACACGTATAAATTTTAGAAGTCATTTTGGGTCAAGTTGACTTTTGTTGACTTTTGCATATTAGTCTCGAGCATTAGGATTGTGGTACACTATGACTTGACCAAAAATTGTTAGACAAATATTGAACAACATATAAATATATATAATTAATATAGGTTCGTGAATCCGAGGCCAACCTTGCACTTGTTAAATGACGTTATATGTATTTTTACTACGAAATACAGTATGGTGAGTTTTCATAGCTCCCTTTTTAAATGCTTTTGCATTATATATTTTTGGGCTGAGAATACATGCATATTTTATAACTGTTTTACGAAATAGGCACAAGTACTAAAACTAATTCTACGTGGGTTAAAACCAGAAATATCCCCTTAGCTTGGTAACTATAACTACTGGTGTATGACTGGTAGGCGCGAATCCTAAAGATAGATCTATTGGGCCTGAGAAACCCCATCCTGACTATGGGATGCTTTAGTACTTCGAGGTTTATATAACACACCTGATTCGGTGTACTTTCAGAGGGTAAAACATGAACGTTAAGGCTTGTTACCGAGTGCCTACAACTTATAGAATACTTTTATACACTTGCGAGTGTACATATATTTATAAACGAAAATCTTGTGGTCTATTAATATATTGAAATGATTGTTATGATAAACCTATGAACTCACCAACCTTTTGGTTGACACTTTAAAGCATGTTTATTCTCAGGTATTAAAGAAATCTTCCGCTGTGCATTAACTCATTTTAAGGATATTACTTGGAGTCATTCATGGCTTATTTTGAAAGACGTTGCATTCGAGTCATTGAGTTCATCAAGATTATTATTAAGCCAAATTATAGTTGGATGTATTATGAAATGGTGTGCATGCCATCAACTTTTGTTGTAAAGAAAGTTTGTCTTTTAAAAACGAATGCAATGTTTGTAAAATATATCATATAGAGGTCAAATACCTCGCGATGTAATCAACTATTGTGAATCATTTATAATGTATATGAACGGGTCCTTTTAGAATCTGCCAAAATCCGAAAATTTTAATGGTAACTTGCATGTTGACTATTAAAGATTCAATGTTTAGAAAAATAAAGTACATGAATTCTTTTCATGTTTTACATGAAATGAGAAAATTAAAATTATTAATTTTAGACTTTATGCTTGGGTAAAGTGAATAAATCTCCAACATGTTTTGATTCACTTAATATGTTTATTTGGATGGTTTTGGCATGAAAACCATACTTACAAAATATGAAGTGGGTTTACATACATATGTTATGTAAACAAGGATTGAATATTATAAGTGCCATTAAGTGTTGTTTAAATCAATCCTTATCGAAACATGTTATATGAAAATGGAAGGTTGGCACTCCATTTCTTATGTATGTGATTGTTGTATGAAATCGGTAGTATTTGCCTCAATAAGACCCTTGTGTGGATGTTTGATTGTATGATTTAATTTATTATTTATTCGGGATGAATGTAATAATTTATTAAACGACTTGCATGTCGTCTTTCTATTTATATTGTATTTGTAATAGTATAGAAAATAGAATAGTTATTTTGTAAGATAATGCAACCAAGATTGAAATCAAGAAGACGATGTTCACAAGGCGGCCCATCCGAGCATATATTGGAGATGGCGGTTTTAGTGGGAGCCAATTCTCACACAAGGTTATGTCCCTAGTTGACCATGTTTTTCCGTGTGTTGGCTCACCGAAAAAACGCATAGGACTCGAGGCATACTACCGATAATTGCGTGTCATGATTATTATTGTTTTATTATTTGTCTATGCCATGCTTGCTAGAAAATGTTTTTAAAAAAAAAACAAAAGGGACAATAATCATATAAAATGGTTTGGTTAAAATTAGTTTAACAAACGCAACACGCAATACATAATTAGCAAATGTTTTAAAATGGTGTAAACTACTTTTGCTAAAAGAAAACAAAAACCCGTTTTAAATGTAAACTTTACGCTATCCATGAGTAGTACACACATCCGAACCTTCTACCTGTTAGAGTTCGCGATACCCGAGAGTCTTGGGCCGGACTTTAATTGGGTGTTGAGAAGGGTGAGGTGAATTTCGCGATACCCGAGAGTCTTGGGCCGGATTTCACGTGTATATATCACGGACGGTTTACAATCTAAAATCGTGGTTTGCGGCAAACCCGCCACGAGGAAGGATTAGCGTAGAAGGGATTAAACATGCCAAGTGAAATAATTGATTATCACTAAATCCCGCAGAACCTAAGAATTTCATAATGGATGAAATTGGTAATATAGTTACCTACCTAAATAGCTTATGGTTGGCGATCCGCGGCGAACCCGTCGTTAACATAAGTGTAATATGGATCTTAGCCTTGTTAATTATAATTGTTTGAATATTAAATACACTTGGGTAATTATCTTAACAAGGTTTAAACATATCAAACTAACTAATACAACTTACTTTAAAAATAAAAATATGACAGATGTCTGCAACAAACACAAATCCTACTCCGTCATCAATCACTAATTTCTGCCTTAAAGGGCTCCTCGAAAAGGACAAGCTTACGGGTTTGAACTACATGGACTGGCTTCGCAACCTAAAAATTGCTCTTAGAATGGAAGGAAAGATCAGGGCTATTGAGGAACCCTTACCGGCAGAACCCGGATCGAGAGCTACTCAAGCGGCTAGGGATGAGTTTGAAAAACGGCGTTCCGAGTCTAATGAGGTAGCATGCTTGATGTTGGCGACCATGTCTCCAGAGCTCCAAAAGGGCATGGAGAGCTTAGGGTCATATGACATGCTTAACCAACTCAAGGACATGTTCCAACAACAAGCAAAGCAAGAAAGGTTTGACACCGTGAAAGCTCTCGTATCTTGCAAAATGGCAACGGGAAGTAGTGTTAGTGTCCATGTACTACAAATGAAAGGGTACATAGACCGATTGGAGTGCCTTGGTTTTTCCATAAGTCAGGAGCTTGCAACGGATTTTATCCTGAACTCGCTGACAAGTGCATATGAAGGATTCATTATGAACTATAATATGAACAATATGGAGAAAACAATCATGGAGCTCCATGGCATGTTAAAAACCGCTGAGGCTAACATGGCCAAAGCTAAACCCGCAACTACCGTTCTAGCCATTCGTGAAGGTGGGATTAAGAAGAAGAAAAACAAAGCAAAGGGCAAGAACAAGGGCAAGGGTAAGGTTGGCACGTCCAACTTCAAACCTAAACCTAAGGGCATTGCTAACTCTTCTACTTCAAAGATCCCGCAAACCAAGTCTCCTGAAGAAGCAATATGCTTTCATTGTGGGGATAAAGGACATTGGAGGTGCAATTGTACTAAGTACTTGAAGGAACTTAATGAACTACGGGCTAAAGGAGTCGCCGTACCTTCAGGTTTGTTCATGATTGAACTAAACAATACTACTATTTCTAATTCCTGGGTATTGGACACGGGATGTGGTACTCACATTTGTACAAATGTGCAGGGACTCACAAGAAGTAGGAAGCTGAAGATCGGGGAGCTTAATCTAATCATGGGGAATAAGAATGTTGCCTCTGTTGACATGATTGGAGAATACAAGCTTTCTTTTGATTCTGGTTTATGTATTATTTTATCTAATGTTTGCTACAGTGCCGAAATGGCAAGAAACATTATATCTTTTGATGCTTTATTTAATGATGGTTTTAATTTTAGTTTTGATAATGGATCAATACTTGTTCACAAAAATGAGATGTTTTATTTCAAGGCTAGTCCTTGTAAAGGCATCTTAGAAACCACAGCAAAGCTAAATGATAGTTCAATCTACAATGTTGATTCATCCAAAGATGTTTTGGATAAAATGTATCCATGGCATTGTCGTTTAGGCCACATGATGTCAAAGCTAAGGTATACGAAATAGTTTATATTTTACTAGGAAAAACTATTAAATACGATACAATTTTACAAAAGATATTTATTTATTTATAGAATGGATATACTTAAACCTTGCTACAACACTTATAGGCAGTGTACCTAATCGTACAGTAGTGTAGTTTTTAGTAAGTCCGGTTCGTTCCACAGGGAATCTTTTTTTTAAACAAAGCTCAACGCTATATTAGTTTACTTTTATAAAAATACAAATATATATATAAGTAATATTATTATTATAAAGGGGGGTTTTTACCGTTTAATGACCGGTTTGTCAATTTTAAAACTTTAGTCGCAGTTAAAACCAAATGTAAAATATTAAAAATAAATACAAGACTTAAATTAAAGCATGAAGTAAATAACGATAAATGAAATTACGAATAATAAAAGTGCGATAAAATAAACTTGCGATAATTAAAAAGTACGATAATTAAAAGTGCAATTAAATATAATAACAATAAAAATGCGATAATTAGAAGTGCAATTAAATATAAAATAAAGGAAATTAAATATGAAATAAAAGAATTATGCTTATTTAAACTTCCGTAATCATGATGTTTGACGTGTTGATTTTAGTTTTATGCCCATGGGTTAATTGTCCTTTGTCCTGGATTATTTAATATGTCCGTCTGGTTTTTGTCCATAACAGTCCATCAGTCATAAATATAAAGTGCGAGTGTCCTCGTCAAATTATCCTTATACCCGAAGTTAAATATTCTAACTAATTGGGGATTCGAATTGTAACAAGGTTTTAATACTTTGTTTAATGAATACACCAGGTTATCAACTGCGTGTAAACCAAGGTTTTACTACTTTGTTAGCAATTACACCAATTACCCTTGAATGTAATTTCACCCCTGTTTTAATTATTCTAGTAGCTATTAATCCATTCCGTGTCCGGTTAAATGAACGATTATTCGTACATATAAATACCCCGCCCATCGTGTCCGATCGAGTGTATATGGTAATTTATAGGGACGCCCAATTGTAAATCTTTATATTAACATTAACAAACTTTCATTTAGTTAAACAAATATAAAGCCCATTAATAGCCCATAGTCTAATTTCCACAAGTGTCGTTCTTTTGTCCAAACCCCAATTATGGTACAAAGCCCAATTACCTAATTTTAGTAATTAGCCCAACATCATGATTACTTCGTTTTAAATAAGCATAATAATAACTTAGCTACGAGACATTAATATAAAAAGGTTGAACATAACTTACAATGATTAAAAATAGCGTAGCGTTACAGGGACAGAATTTCGACTTACACCCTTACAATATTCGCTAACATACCCTTATTATTAGAATTAGAATTATAATTAAAATTAAAATATAAAATATAAATATATATATATATTTTACGTATGAGAAGAAGAAGAAAAAGATTCATGAAAATGATCAGAATTCGGTTTGCTTTATAGGGAGTTTTAAAACTGGGGGCTCCGCGACTCGCGGCCTTTTTGGCCTTCAAACTCCGCGAGTCGCGGAGTTTCAAATTACAGCTCAAAACTTTTGGAGTCTTTCTTGCCGACGGATTTTATATATAAATATAAAATATAAATAATTAATATAATTATTTATATATTATATTATATTCTTGTGCATAGTAGACTTGTAATTTTTAGTTCGTTGCGTCGAGCGTTGAGAGGTGACTCATGTCCCGGTTCCGGATTTTTGAACGTCCTTGCGTACAATTTTATATTTTGTACTTTGCGTTTTGAATCTTGTACTCTTGTAATTTCGAGACGTTTCTTATCAATAATTAGAACCTCTTTGATTGTCTTTTGTACTTTTGAGCTTTTTGGTCGTTTGCGTCTTCAATTCATCGAATCTGTCTTTTGTCTTCACCTTTTATTATTTAAACGAATATCACTTGTAAATAGAACAGTTGCAATTAAAAGCTTGTCTTTCTTGAGGAATAATGCTATGAAATATATGTTCGTTTTTAGCATTATCAAATATTCCCACACTTGAGCGTTGCTTGTCCTCAAGCAATATCGTCTTGAAATACTAGAATCACTTCTTTATTCTTCACACTTTGTACATCAGTGATTTCTATACGGTGATATAAACAATGGTAGTAACGATATGATTTACAGTCCCACATGACTATAAAAATTTAGATCCATTAAGGAAATTGGATCTTTATGAAAACATTTGATCTTTTGAAAATTAAATCTAGTTTTTACCCTAGATAAGTTTTCCGGATTAACTCTTTACCGGTGTTTGCAAAATATTTTTGTGGGTTTGGTGGGTTTCAGATTTGAAAATTTTAGCTCAAAACTTGCGGTTTTGTGTCACCCACTTGCTAACCTTGTATTTGGAAAGCAACACGTCCAGTTTACTTGTCCCGTATATTACCTTTTGGTAAACTACCGTCCGGTTGTAAAGGAAAGCGTTGAACAAGCAACTGTTAAGGCAATGTCCCCTGACATGCTTTTAATTATGGTCTATAACGTGTCGGACGCAATTACTATCCTTGGTAGGAGCAATAGTAAAGCTCACCCTTATGATTTTTCGGTATGGCACAAGGTCCTGTCTTTGACCACTATGCAACCACCGTTCTTACGGTTGACACCCGATTTGGTTCAGGTGACCTAATGAATTCCAGGTGAATTCCTAGGATTTTACGTTCAATGGTAATGAACGCATTAAAAATAGGGTTTTCAGAAAACAAATCGGTTTGTAATTTTGATCAAAATATTTTCTCGTTCAAGCTCGAGTTTAGATATCATTGAATTCCATGAGTTTGTAATTCTCAATCTTTAAGGTCAATCTCTAGGATTGAGTAATATCAGTCTTAAAAGCTGATTTTTAATCTTTAAGGAGATTATCCTTTCTGGGGATCTGATTCATTAGTCTTATCCAGCTAATTTGCATGGTGCCCCCCCATTTTACAAGATAAATCCTTCTCATGGTTAGGATAAATCTGACCACATGGCGACCCTGTTTGATGCTGAGGTCCGTGGATTTCCTGCTGATTTTAGAGATGACTTTTCTAGATTTTTCGTCAACCTACAGCTGGTCTGAACGACAACTTCATGACCTAAATCAAGAAGCGTGTTTCTTTTTCGGAAGACTTTACTTCCTTTTAATGATGGAATTGATTCATCGTGTAGATCCATCTTTTCTTTTCTTTCGTTGGGTAAAACAGTTTAGTTTAGTCCAAAGCAAAAGTATTTTCAGTTATTTGTTACAGATATATGTGACATATGTTTAAGATAACTTGGTAAATTTTCCCACACTTGGCTTTTATTTTCCTTTTTATCGTCCTCTATTCCATTTTAAATGAATTTTAACATTTTAGTTTGTTTCTCAATTTATGTTCTTTCCGAGGTAACAATAATTTCGGTGTTAAAACCTAGTTTTATCGTTCATAAATATGTATAAACATGATTTTGAGTTCATTTAATTGAAAATTTTGAAAAATTTTACTAGAATTGGGTAGTCAGTATATAAGACTAGGGCTGTTCTTTATTATCAGAGAGCACTAGATTCTAATACAACTACTGCTTTACTAGTATTTTTAATGGTAACCAAGTGTATAAAGTAAAAAATTTTAAAATCCGAAAGAATTTAACCCCTTCCCACACTTAAGATCTTGCAATGCCCTCATTTGCAAGAAATCAGTAACTATTTAAATTATTGAGGGCGATTTGTGTGAAAATGATTAAATTTTACCAAAGTTTCCAAATATATTGGCGTTTGTTTGCTGAATGATAAATGGTGCACATCATTTGTTCATTCCGTCTTGTTGTTATTTCACATATATTTTGCATCTTGTCGTCAAAATTAGTTGCTTTTGCTGAACTTAATGCCAGTCTTTGAAAATGCGTTGTTTTACCCTGTTATGTACATAAGATAAACTGCAAACATATATACATATTTTTGAAGTTTGGTATATTACCCCACATTCAAAAATTATTAAAATCTAAGAATAAAAGTTAGATAATTATAAAAATGATTACAATATTAACAAAAGTATTAAACGTATCAATCATTACAAATTACAAAATAAAAAAAAATAAGTAAACTAAGGATGATATTGGTACCAATAGGGGTTCCAGGCATAACCATAGGTGCTATAGAATGCTTCGGCAGGGTTATACGTAGGATATGGTGGCTGCATCTCTATAGACCAAGGAGGGAAGATGGGTTTCGGTGTAGGAATATAGTTTCTACCTATATGTTGGCAATGAGCTATGATTTGGTTCTGATGAACTTGCCAATCTTCAAATGCTCTCTGTCTAGCATTTTCGTATTCCTGAGAAGCTATAAACCTTTGCATTTCTTGCATCTCATTCCCCCCTCCTACATTACCTTGCTGTTGGTTTCTCTCCACCTGTGGATGTCTACCATGGTATCGTACTGCGGCGTTATTTCGCCTCTTCAAAACTTTCGCACCATGGTATACATTTAAACCTATAGTATCGCGGGGTTCTGGTTCTTCTACTAATAATCCCCCCCGACTTATATCCACACCGAGATATTCACCAATCAAAGTAATAAAAATACCACCTCCTATTATGCTATGCGGTCGCATCCCCCGAACCATAGCTGATAAATAATAACCCACACAATATGGTATACTTACAGTGCTTTGTGGGTCTCGAATACACATATGGTAAAACAAATCCTGTTCATTTACTTTTTCCTTGTTCTTACCCCTTTGTGTAATCGAATTGGCTAAAAACCTATGGATCACTCTTAATTCGGCTCTATCTATATCCAAATAAGAGTAATTTCCCCTTTGAAACGGTGATGGCTTGTAATTTGACTCCACACACCGTGTGTATCAAAATTTTCATCCATCTTTCTACCGTTTAGTATCAACCCTCTACAATCGGCAGATGCTAACTCCTCAGGCGTATATATACGTAAAGCCTGAGCCATGTCTAGTAAAGACATGTGGCGCATCGAACCGCCTAACAAAAATCTAATAAAAGAACGATCGGTTAAACTAGCTACCCGATCATTCAACTCTATACTACACAACAATTCTTCACACCATACTTTATATACAGGTCTACGCATGGTGAATAAACGTACCCAGTCATTAAAAGTAGAATTACCATACCTCTGTACAAGTAATTCCCTAATTGGCCCGGCCAATTCTACATCTTCTAAGGGTCCCCATTCTATGACCCTCGGTACCTCAACAACCTTAGAATGAAGAGTATGCAAAACCCTTTGGTATTTTGGATAATCTATCCAAAGTCTGTCAAATCTCAGGTTCGGGTGCAACTCTTCCAAGTGCATATCAGAAAAGGTCATGACTGGATGAGGTATATCCTGCTTGTAGTAGTTATCCACCTCCTGTTGTTCCGCATTCTCAGCAGGAGCATTGTGGGCTTGGGATGAAGATTCACCCCTTTCAGTCTGCAAAACACATCAAACACAAATTTTGTGCATCCAAATATGCATTAGTGTCAGCAAAATCATCAATCAAAATAATTACAATGACATTATCAATTTATATCAAACTTAAGCTCATTTTCATATTTTCATCAAATCTACACTTTTTCAAATAAGCATATACGAAAATGTTCGCCTAGTTCATAATCATTCAACTCAAATAACATGTCAAAATAATCATTACTAGCAATTAAACAAGTCTCAAATGGCATTATCTTTCAAAAATCAAGTTCATGAATTTTAGACTTGAAAAAGTCCACTTTAATTCTCAAAATCATGTTTAGGCTCAAAGTTTGGATCATTTAACTACCTAGACATGTTACACTACTCAATTTAGCAACAATTCATGACAAAAATCGGCCATAACCTGTTTATATCAAAAAGCCCCAAATTTGCTCAAGAACACAAACCTTAGATTACTCAAAAATTGAAGTTTAAGGCTTCTAATCATGTTAAACAGCATCAATCTAGGTTATACAAGCATAATACATAAACAATTTAAGCATAATTACACTAAAAAGCATCAAAATCAAATTGGGAAAAAAATTGCTCAAGAACACCAAATTTCGGATTAAATGGTGTTTAGGTGTAGAAATTTACCATTTTTCTTGAGTAATTCCTAGATAGCATCCTTCTAAACATGATTTTAGTAAAAAATTTGGTGATTAACGGTTAAAAATTGTGATTTTGGGGGTGTTTTTGGGTGTATTTTCGGAGTGTTTTTCGCTGTGTTTTTGAGTTGGGGGTGTGTGGACTGAAACTGATCGTTCAGCTCTTTTTATTTTTTTTTTCTGATTTTCGGTCCTCTGCGACTCGCGGTGAAATACCCTTCAAACTCCGCGAGTCGCGGAGTTTGGTATTTTTTTTTTATAATAACTTATTAAAACAATTAATTAATTAATTTTAAAATTTTGTTTCCTTTGTTATTTAGGACGAGGTCGTTTCGGATCGATGTCCTAGTCCGTCCTTCGACAAAATTTTAAAATTTGTCTTTTTGTAGCGATTGTTTTAAAAGCTAAGATTTTTGGGTTTTTTAATGTTTTTGGCATACTTTAAATCAATAAGATTAAAAATAATGATAATAAAAGTTCTCGTCCCTCCCTTGGGTAAAGCAATTTCGGTTCAAAGACCTAGTCTTCAACTTACGACGAATTTTAAAAATCATATTTTTAACTTAATGAGATAAAGTAAATTTTTGTTTTTAAATTCACACAACTTAAATATAAAATTCAAAATTTATATTAAAAATTCACACCAAACTTAAAATTTGAAATGCATAAAATTAAAAATTTATATTTTTTTAAAAATTAAAAATTCACACCAAACTTAATTTTAATTTTTCAAATATTTACAATTTTAAAAATATTGTTTTACAAAGTTTACAATATTAATTTAAGATTTAAATATTAATTTTAAAAACATGGTAAAAAAAATAAAATTAAAAATCTTTTTGTCTTTTTATCCCACTTTAATCAATCAAATATTATCAAAAATATGCGCCCCTCTTTTCGGTAAAGTAATTTCGGTTCCAAGACCTAATTTAACTCATGACGAATTTTTGAAATATTTTGGGTTGATTGATTAAAGATATTTATACCTTAAGAATAAACGTTAAATTTCGCAGTGATGTAATAAATTTTTGAATGATATCAATAATTTCGGTCGCCAAACCTAATTTTATTCAATACCAATTTAATACTTTTTAGCGAACAAATTAGCATTTATTATCAAAAGGTTAAAAATAAAAATAAAAACTGTACAGACATACCTGTGAAATACATTTCTTAGTTATATGATCTATCCCATTCATAAGATAGTCGGTTTAATTGGTTTTCCATGGCTACATAGGCGTAACCTCGAGCATTCAGTGTCTTTTCTTCTAAACATATGAACGGTCCGTCTCTGCATAAAGTAACAAATTCGGTATTTGAATAGGTTTGATTATTTGAACATTTACCTCCATGTGACCATTTTCTGCATTTGTGACATCTTTCTAGGTGTCGTGCTCTTCTTTTCGCTGCGGATTTTGATTTTCCTTTACCAAATTGTAACTTATTATCTTCGCATCTGGATTCTTTTCTAACTCCGTCCATTCTTTCTCTGATTAATGATACTAATTCACTCGGTAGTATGTCATTATTTCTTTTAGTGATCAAAGCGTGTAGCATTAGACCATTGTTTAGTTCACAGGCAGTCTTCATTTTGTAAAAACCTAAAAAAAAATAAAAATTCAGAATGGGGGGAGAAGACTAGTTCTTTAGGGTCTGCTAGGGAAAGACCATTCGGGTTCCATTTTCGAGAACTATACGAAAACAGACAATCTAACTCTAACAGAAATACATATTATCCTTTAAAGACTTGATTCTCCCCACACTTAGTTAGCTGTGGTGTCGAAATTGTGATTAACTTCGTTGTCGACTTCCATCGGTCCATGTATGTAATGTTTAACTCTGTGACCATTAACTTTAAATTCAATCCCATTTGAATTTATCAATTCTATCGTTCCGTATGGGAAAACTCTTTTGACTATGAATGGTCCAGACCATCTTGATTTCAATTTTCCAGGAAATAGCTTGAATGTGAATTGAAAAGAAGAACTCTGTCTCCTTCTTTAAATTCTTTTGAACTTCTGATTCTTTTATCATGCCATTTCTTCGTTCTTTCTTTATAGATTAACGAATTATCGTATGCTTCATGTCTTAATTCTTCTAATTCGTTTAGTTGACTTAATCGTAGACGTCCGGCTTCATGTAAATCAAGATTACATGTCTTCAAAGCCCAAAATGCTTTGTGTTCAATTTCTACTGGAAGATGACATGCTTTTCCATAAACAAGTCTAAAAGGTGTGGTTCCAATTGGAGTTTTGTAGGCTGTTCTAAAAGCCCAAAGTGCATCCTCCAATTTAATGGACCATTCCTTCGGATTTGATCCTACGGTTTTCTCTAAAATACGTTTTAAGGCTCGGTTGGTATTTTCAACTTGTCCACTTTTTTGTAGATGATATGCGGTGGAGATTTTATGAGTTACTCCATATCTTTTAAGAACTTTCTCAAGTTGATTATTACAGAAATGAGTACCCCGATCACTTATTAAAGCTTTCGGTGTTCCAAACCTTGCAAAAAGACGTTTTAAAAAGTTGACTACGACTCGTGCATCGTTAGTTGGGAGAGCTTGTGCTTCCGCCCATTTAGATACATAATCAATGGCTACGAGTATATATAGATTATTATGAGATTTTGGAAATGGACCCATAAAGTCAATACCCCAAATGTCAAATACTTCACATACTTGGATGACATTTTGTGGCATTTCATCACGTTGACTTATTTTTCCGGCCCTTTGACAAGCATCACAGGATTTGCAAAGAAAGTGTGCGTCTTTGTAAATTGTAGGCCAATAGAATCCAGCTTCATAAACTTTTCTTGCTGTTAGTTGAGGCCCATAATGCCCTCCTGTTGGTCCTGTGTGACAATGGTTTAATATTTTACTAGCTTCATCTCCAAATACACATCGGCGTATTATTCCATCGGGACAACTTTTAAACAGATGTGGATCTTCCCAGAAATAGTGTTTTATATCACTGAAGAATTTCTTTCGTCTTTGGTACGATAATCCTTTTTTAAGGAATCCACAAACCAAGTAATTTGCATAGTCTGCAAACCATGGGATTTCTTTATAATCTATCTTCAATAGATATTCATCAGGAAAGTTGTCTTGTATGGATGATTCATTCAGAACTTCTAATTCGGGATTTTCAAGACGAGAAAGATGATCAGCGGCGAGATTTTCTGCTCCTCTTTTATCTCGAATTTCAATATCAAACTCTTGTAAGAGTAAGATCCAACGGATTAATCTTGGTTTAGCATCTTGTTTTGAAAATAAGTATCTAAGAGCAGAATGGTCGGTATAGACCACCGTTTTTGCTAGAACGAGATATGATCGAAATTTGTCAAAAGCAAAGACAATAGCAAGGAGTTCTTTTTTAGTAGTTGTATAGTTCGTTTGTGCTCCTTGTAACGTCTTACTAGCATAATATATAGGTTGAAATCGTTTTTCAATCCTTTGTCCTAAAACGGCTCCCATTGCAAAATCACTTGCATCGCACATGAGTTCAAATGGTAGATTCCAATTTGGCGTTATCATGATCGGTGCATTAGTGAGTTTCTCTTTAAGAATATTAAAAGATTTGATACACTCATCTGAAAAGATGAATGGAGCATCCTTTTCTAGGAGTTTATTCATAGGAGTGGCAATTTTAGAAAAATCTTTTATGAAACGTCGGTAAAAACCGGCATGCCCTAGAAAACTCCTAACTCCTCTAACATTGGTGGGATGTGGAAGTTTAGCAATTACATCTACTTTAGCTCTATCCACTTCAATTCCTTCTTTTGAAATTTTATGTCCAAGAACGATTCCTTCTTTAACCATGAAATGGCATTTCTCCCAATTAAGTACTAGATTTGATTGTTCGCATCTAAGAAGCATTCGTTCAAGATTAGCTAGACATGATTCAAATGTATCACCGAAGACTGAAAAGTCATCCATGAAAACTTCCATGCATTCTTCTATCATGTCGTGAAAAATCGCCATCATACACCTTTGAAAGGTTGCAGGGGCGTTACAAAGTCCAAATGGCATGCGTTTGTAAGCAAAAGTACCATAAGGGCACGTGAATGTGGTTTTCTCTTGGTCCTCGGGTGCTATTGGAATTTGAAAATATCCGAAAAATCCATCTAGAAAACAATAGTAACTATTTCCGGCTAATCTTTCCAACATTTGATCAATGAAAGGTAAGGGAAAGTGATCTTTTCTGGTGGCGTCATTTAATTTTCTATAATCAATACACACACGCCATCCTGTTACAGTCCTAGTAGGAATAAGCTCATTTTTCTCATTTGTAATGACAGTCATGCCACCCTTCTTAGGCACGCATTGAACTGGGCTTACCCATGGACTATCAGAGATTGGATAAATTAAACCTGCATCTAGCAGTTTAATAATCTCTTTCTTAACTACATCTTGCATATTAGGATTTAGTCTTCATTGGCGTTGCACATACGTTTTATGACCTTCTTCCATAAGGATTTTATGTGTGCAATACGAAGGACTTATTCCTTTAATATCATGAATCTTCCATGCAATGGCTGGTTTATGAGCTTTCAACACAGAAATGAGTTGTGATTTCTCATTTTCAGTAAGAGAAGACGATATTATTACAGGTAATTCAGATTCACCATGTAAATAAGCATATTCCAAATGGTTTGGAAGTGGCTTTAACTCTAATTTCGGGGGTTCTTCTATCGATGATTTATATCGATATCTGTCTTCTTCTTTTAGCATTTGAATTTCTTCTGTTGTTGGTTCATATCCATTAGCTATAAGTGTAGCTAACATTTCAGCTTCATCAATTGGTTCATTAACTTCTCTTAAAGAGCATTCTCCTGTTCCTTGTAATTCTGGAAATTCTTCTAATAATTCTGCATGTGCATCTATAGTTTGAATATAATAACATGTATCATCTGCAGATTGTGGTTGTTGCATTTCTCTATCAACTTAAAAGGTAACACTCTCATCCTCTATACTTAGGGTCAGTTTCTTACCGAACACGTCTATCATTGCTTTAGCCGTGTTTAAGAATGGTCTTCCTAATATGAGAGGAACTTGAGAATCTTCTTCCATGTCCAGAATAACAAAATCTACTGGGAATACTAAAGTACCAACTTTAACTAGCATGTTCTCCATTATCCCTCTAGGATATTTTATTGATCTATCGGCTAGTTGTATGCTTATTCTGGTTGGTTTTAATTCTCCAAGGTCTAGTTTAGCGTATAGTGAATACGGCATTAAATTTATACTAGCACCTAAATCTGCTAATGCTTCTATTGAACTAAGACTACCCAGAAAACATGGAATTGTGAAACTTCCTGGATCAGATAGTTTTTCTGGTATCTTATTCAACAGCACTGCTGAACAATTAGCATTCATAGTAACAGCCGAGAGTTCTTCCATTTTCTTTCTATTTGAGATTAGATCTTTCAAGAATTTAGCATATCTAGGCATTCCTGAAATCACATCAATGAAAGGAAGATTTACATTTATCTGTTTAAACATATCCAAGAATTTGGATTGCTCGGCTTCAAGTTTTTCTTTCTTCATTTTACTCGGATAAGGAAGTGGTGGTTGATATGGTTTAACATAAGGTTTAGCCTTAGCTGTGTTATCTTCATTAATCTTTTCAACTACCGGTTCTTTTTCCTTATCTTGATCAGGTTGTGGTTCTTGTGGAGTAGGAATGGCTTCATCAGAAGTTACAGGTATTTCAGGTGGTTTAAGTGTTGTACCACTTCTTGTGGTAATGGCTTTAGCTGTTTCATTCCGGGGGTTAGCGTTTGTATCACTAGGTAGACTTCCCGGTTTTCTTTCACCTATTAATCTTGCTAGGTTACTTACTTCTTGTTCCAGATTTTGAATAGAAGCTTGTTGATTTCTAAATGCTTGAGCATTTTGTTCATTAGTTTGTTTTTGAGAGGTGAAAAACTGCGTTTGAGTTTCAACTAGCTTCGTCATCATATCTTCTAAATTCGGCTTTTTATCATCGGTTTGTTGTGGTGGTTTGTTTTGAAAATTAGGTCTTTGCTGATTGTAAGTATTATTGGATACTTGTTGATTGCTAGGACCTTGTTGGTTGTTGTATGGAATATTTCGGTTATAATTCTGGTTTTGATTGTAAATCGGTCTTGGCGGTTGATAATTATTCTGATAATTATTTCCAGGCCTTTGGTTTATGTATGAAATATTCTCTCTTTGTTCCATTGTTAATTCAATACTGAGACAATCTTTTGTCAAATGTGGTCCTCCACACTGCTCACAACTAATTCGTATTGAGTGAATATCCTTAGCCATCTTTTCCATTCGTCTCTCCACAGCATCTATCTTTGCGGAAATGGAATCTAAGTCATGGCTAGAATCGGCTCTAGCTGCTTTAGATGATCTAATGATATCTTTTTCTTGGTGCCACTCATGTGAGTGGGAAGCAGTGTTATCAATAATTTTGTAAGCATCAGTTTCGGTTTTCTTCATAATAGAACCACCAGCTGCTATATCTATGTCTTTCCTTGTAGTGATGTCGCATCCTTGGTAGAATATTTTTACTATTTGACAGGTGTCTAAACCATGTTGCGGACATCCTCTTAACAACTTTCCATATCTTGTCCATGCCTCATATAGAGTTTCATTTGGCTTCTGTGTAAACGTAACAATTTCTGCTTGAAGTCTTACGGCTTTAGATGCAGGAAAGAATTATTTAAGAAATTTGTCAACTAAAACATCCCATGTATCAATCGCCCCTTCAGGTAACGATTCCAACCAATCTTTGGCTTCTCCCTTTAAAGTCTAGGGAAATAACATGAGATATATCTGTTCATCCTCCACTTCTCGGATTTTAAATAGTGTGCAGATCCTATTAAAGGTACGTAAATGTTCATTTGGATCTTCCTTCGACGCACCACTAAATTGGCATTGATTAGTCACAATGTGTAGAATTTGTCCTTTGATTTCATAATCTGGCGCATTAATGTCTGGATGAGTAATTGCGTGACCTTGGCCAGTGCGTTTAGCTCTCATTCGGTCTTCCATACTTAAAGGTTCCAGATTCTCCATAATTGAATTTGTTGAATCGGTATCACTAGATGATTCTGATTTAATGGTTCGTTCCTCAACAATCTCTGTTTGAATGATTGGTGGCTCCGGAGGAAAGTTTAGTGGTTCAGGATCTACGAACCGTTCCTGAATATTCTCCGGATTCTCAATTGTGAGGTCGGGTTCAAAAAATGGATTATCGGAAATTTGAACTGAAGTACTTGGTCGATTGGATGACGTTTCTAAAGAAAAATCAACGGCGGTTATATTTGCTAAATGTCTTGATCTAGTTACAGGTGGTGAACGTACAAAAGGTGGTGAACGTCTTGCTCGGTGCATTCACTGAATATCCTATTAGTTTTAAAAAGGAAGAAAAATTATAATAAGTTATCCAATTAATAGACTTTTCTGATTTTGCCCACGTTTCGAATAGCCAAAAGATGCAGCAGAGGGGCAGGATTCGTTTGGTCTCAATATAATTGAGGACTGTTTGGCTCCAATAACCCGGTCCACGTACAAATCCAACTATTACTACGAACCAGAAAATTTTGATGTCTATTAATTTAACCACTTAAAATAAATTTTCGTAATTTTAAGAAATTTAGATAAGAAAAAAATCTATGTCCTAAAACTAGAATAGCGAGAAATAAGAAAGAAAAAGAGTTCGTCGAAAAAGGTCGAAAAAGAAAAATGGTTGAAAAATAAAAGGTGACGGAAAAATAAAAGAAACTTATAAAACTTAAAAATACTTGACTAACCTAACCTTATTACTACAACTAACTTAAAATTATAATCGCAAATTGAAATTACTAACTGGAATGATAATTGGTACATAGTAAAAGTCGTCTAAAAATATTAAAGCTTACAAGAAAAACTAAATCCCAAATGGAAATAACTTAAAAAGAAACTAAAACTTAAAAAGGTGTCGCAAAATTCTAAAGTACCTAAATCTTAGTCTAAAGAAAAAGCACTTAAGGAATTCTACGGCAAAGCCTAAAAATCTAGGAGTAAAAATAACTATGGTAAAATCTAAGTTTAAAACTAAATATGAGCTAAAAATACAAATATTACGCTAAAACAATTAAAAAGGGACAAAATATAAAAATATACAAAAAGTTGTAAAAATTACAATTTTTATAAAAATATTATTTTTATATTATTTATTTATTAAAACTACTAATTTTACAATTTAATTAAACTAATTAAACTAAATAAAACAAATTAAATAAAAAGAAATTTTAAAATAAAACTTAATTTTAATAATAATTGATAATTAGGGTTTTATATTAATAATTATTATAATTACCCGTAATTAATGCTTGATTAGGGTTCTGGTCAGCTGTGTCAGATGGTCTCCGCGACTTGCGGTATTCAAGGCTTCAAACCCCGCGACTCGCGGGGTTCCAAAATTCAGCTGACAGGTTATTTTAAATTCGACGCGTTTTTCTTTATTTTTTTTTATTTTTTATTTTCTGTTTTTAAATATGTGTATTAATAAAACTTTATATTTAAAACTTAAATAAAAATAGAATTACTTTATAATTTTATAAATAAAAATCTTAAAACTAGATTTATATATATATATATTTTTTATGTTTTTAAATAAAAACAAAATACTTAAATAAAACTTATGTTTTTATAAAATAAAAACAAAGAAACTTTATAAAACTTAAATATTTATCAAACTCCTAAAAATATTTATATTTTTCTTTTTCTTTTTATATTTTCGAATATTTAAAACTTTTTTTTTTTTTTTATATAGAGCGTTGCGCTTCCGGCATTTAGAAAGTTCCCCGGCAGCGGCGCCAAAAATACTTGATGTCAAAGCTAAGGTATACGAAATAGTTTATATTTTACTAGGAAAAACTATTAAATACGATACAATTTTACACAAAATATTTATTTATTTATAGAATGGATATACTTAAACCTTGCTACAACACTTATAGGCAGTATACCTAATCGTACAGTAGTGTAGTTTTTAGTAAGTCCGGTTCGTTCCACAGGGAATCTTTTTTTTAAACAAAGCTCAACGCTATATTAGTTTACTTTTATAAAAATACAAATATATATATAAGTAATATTATTATTATAAAGGGGGGTTTTTACCGTTTAATGACCGGTTTGTCGATTTTAAAACTTTAGTCGCAGTTAAAACCAAATGTAAAATATTAAAAATAAATACAAGACTTAAATTAAAGCATGAAGTAAATAACGATAAATGAAATTACGAATAATAAAAGTGCGATAAAATAAACTTGCGATAATTAAAAAGTACGATAATTAAAAGTGCAATTAAATATAATAACAATAAAAATGCGATAATTAGAAGTGCAATTAAATATAAAATAAAGGAAATTAAATATGAAATAAAAGAATTATGCTTATTTAAACTTCCGTAATCATGATGTTTGACGTGTTGATTTTAGTTTTATGCCCATGGGTTAATTGTCCTTTGTCCTGGATTATTTAATATGTCCGTCTGGTTTTTGTCCATAACAGTCCATCAGTCATAAATATAAAGTGCGAGTGTCCTCGTCAAATTATCCTTATACCCGAAGTTAAATATTCCAACTAATTGGGGATTCGAATTGTAACAAGGTTTTAATACTTTGTTTAATGAATACACCAGGTTATCAACTGCGTGTAAACCAAGGTTTTACTACTTTGTTAGCAATTACACCAATTACCCTTGAATGTAATTTCACCCCTGTTTTAATTATTCTAGTGGCTATTAATCCATTCCCGTGTCCGGTTAAATGAACGATTATTCGTACATATAAATACCCCGCCCATCGTGTCCGATCGAGTGTATATGGTAATTTATAGGGACGCCCAATTGTAAATCTTTATATTAACATTAACAAACTTTCATTTAGTTAAACAAATATAAAGCCCATTAATAGCCCATAGTCTAATTTCCACAAGTGTCGTTCTTTTGTCCAAACCCCAATTATGGTACAAAGCCCAATTACCCAATTTTAGTAATTAGCCCAACATCATGATTACTTCGTTTTAAATAAGCATAATAATAACTTAGCTACGAGACATTAATATAAAAAGGTTGAACATAACTTACAATGATTAAAAATAGCGTAGCGTTACACGGACAGAATTTCGACTTACACCCTTACAATATTCGCTAACATACCCTTATTATTAGAATTATAATTAAAATTAAAATATAAATTATAAATATATATATATATTTTACGTATGAGAAGAAGAAGAAAAAGATTCATGAAAATGATCAGAATTCGGTTTGCTTTATAGGGAGTTTTAAAACCGGGGGCTCCGCGACTCGCGGCCTTTTTGGCCTTCAAACTCCGCGAGTCGCGGAGTTTCAAATTACAGCTCAAAACTTTTGGAGTCTTTCTTGCCGACGGATTTTATATATAAATATAAAATATAAATAATTAATATAATTATTTATATATTATATTATATTCTTGTGCATAGTAGACTTGTAATTTTTAGTTCGTTGCGTCGAGCGTTGAGAGGTGACTCATGTCCCGGTTCCGGATTTTTGAACGTCCTTGCGTACAATTTTATATTTTGTACTTTGCGTTTTGAATCTTGTACTCTTGTAATTTCGAGACGTTTCTTATCAATAATTAGAACCTCTTTGATTGTCTTTTGTACTTTTGAGCTTTTTGGTCGTTTGCGTCTTCAATTCGTCGAATCTGTCTTTTGTCTTCACCTTTTATTATTTAAACGAATATCACTTGTAAATAGAACAGTTGTAATTAAAAGCTTGTATTTCTTGAGGAATAATGCTATGAAATATATGTTCGTTTTTAGCATTATCACCACATAAACAAGAAACGCATAGCCAAACTCCAGTCTGATGGAATTCTAGAATCATTTGATATAATATCGTATGTTGAATGCGAATCTTGCTTATCAGGAAAAATGACAAAGGCACATTTCACAGGAAACTGTGAATGGGCAAAGGATCTGTTGGGGTTGGTACACACTGATGTGTGCGGTCTGTTCAGATCGCCTACTAGACACCAGGAACGATACTTCGTTACATTTACTGATGACTTCAGTAGATATGGCTATGTTTATTTAATTAAACAAAAGTCTGAAACTTTTGGAGTGTTCAAGGCATACCAAAACGAAGTAGAAAATCAACTGAATAAAAGAATTAAGATTCTTCGATCTGATAGAGGTGGTGAATATCTTAATGATGAATTTCGTGATCATCTACGGGGTTGTGGGATAATCTCACAATTAGCTCCTCCTAGAACACCACAACATAATGGTGTGGCTGAAAGGAGGAATCGAACATTACTTGATATGGTTCGATCCATGATGAGCCGCACAATACTTCCAATCAGTTTTTGGGGTTACGCCCTACAAACTTCCGCAAAGATCCTTAACCTCATCCCAACCAAGAAAGTTTCCAAAACACCTTATGAGATATGGCATGGTAAAACTGTGTCTCTCTCATATCTAAGAATCTGGGGTTGTGAGGCTTACGTTCGTCGTGAAGCTCAAGATAAACTTGAACCCAGATCTGAAAAGTGTTTATTTGTTGGTTACCCGACTGATTCTTTTGGATATTTGTTTTACAACCTTACTGAGAACAAAGTCTTTGTGTCTCGAAAGGGAGTCTTCCTTGAAAAGGATTTCGTATCAAAAGAAACCAGTGGGAGCAAAATAGACCTTGAATAAATTCAAGAATCAACCGACATGGAAACCGATATTGGAACAGATTCTCCTCAAGAGGTCGACGAACCTGCTGTTGAGAGAGAAACTGACCTACAGCCACCACCCATACGTAGATTGATAGAGTTCGTCAAACACCAAAGAAATATAGTTTACACATATTTGAGGGTGATGATGAAAATATAGATTCTGATGAACCTATTACCTATCAGGAAGCGATAACAGGCCATGAGTCTGCCAAATGGAAGGAGGCTATGGACAACGAGATCCAATCCATGCATGATAATCAAGTATGGACCTTGATTGATCATATACCAGGTATTAAAACCATTGGGTGTAAGTGGGTCTTCAAGAAGAAGACCGATATGGATGGAAATGTACACACATTCAAAGCCAGACTGGTGGCTAAGGGTTACACGCAACAATATGGTGTAGACTATGATGAAACTTTTTCACCAGTAGCTATGTTGAAATCTATTAGAATACTTCTTGCCATAGCTGCATTTTATGACTATGAGATATGGAAAATGGATGTAAAAACAGCTTTCCTTAATGGTAAACTAACAGAGGATGTGTTTATGACACAACCTGAGGGTTATGTACATCCTAAGTATCCTAATAGTGTGTGCAAGCTTCAAAGGTCCATTTATGGACTTAAACAAGCTTCTCGTACCTGGATTCTTTGCTTTAATGAGAAGATCAAAGAATTTGGTTTTATTAGAGGCGAAGATGAGCCATGTGTCAATGTTAGGTCTAGTGGGAGTGTTGTAGTCTTCCTTGTACTATATGTCGATGACATATTACTCATGGGAAATGATATCCCGACACTGAAAGATGTCAAAGCTTGGCTAGGGAAATGTTTCTCCATGAAAGACATAGGAGATGCATAATATATTTTGGGTATAAAGATCTATCGAGATAGGTCAAGGAGTTTAATTGGGCTAAACCAAAGTGCATATATAGATAAGATACTGAAGAAATTTGGTATGCATACCTCTAAGAAAGGGTGCGTTCCTATGAACTCTGGAATGATATTAAGCAAGTCTCAATGTCCTAATTCTGACTTGGAGTCAGCTACCATGAGTCGTACTCCATATGCTTCAGCTATAGGATCGATCATGTATGCGATGATATGCACTAGGCCTGACGTGTCGTATGCACTAAGCATGACTAGTCGTTATCAGGCCAATCCTGGTGAAGCTCATTGGATAGCAGTCAAGAACATTCTAAAGTATCTTAGGAGGACCAAAGAGATGTTCTTGGTCTATGGTGGGAATGACGAGCTGAGCGTCAAAGGATACTCAGATGCTAGTTTCCAATCAGATATAGATGATTGCTCTTCACAATCAGGATTTGTATTTATGTTGAACGGTGGAGCCTTCACATGGAGAAGTGGCAAGCAAAGTACTATTGTTGATTCTACGACAGAAGCCGAGTATATAGCGGTAAATGAAGCTGCTAAAGAGGCCATGTGGATAAAGAAATTCATCGGGGATCTAGGAGTGGTTCCTACAATCCATGATCCTGTTGAGATTTTCTGCGACAATATGAGTGCGGTTGTCTTAGCTCAAGAACCGAGGTCACAAAAGCACACACGGCACATACTCAGAAAGTACCATTACATCCGTCAACTTGTAGCAGAAAATGACATATTATTAAGTAGAGTAGACACGACTAAGAACTTGTCTGATCCTTTCACCAAGCCTTTGCCACAGACTAAGCATGATGCTCATAGCATGTCTATTGGCATTCGTGTCATCGATGATAAAGTTTGATTGTATTTATTATGTTAAGTTTGAAACTTTAAACATTGGGCAATAATATATGTTGCAATTGATCAGATGATTAATATATTGAGATTATATTATACGCACGATGCGATGATTTCATTGTATATTGCCATGTTTCATTTTGCATGTTTTAACTTCCAATGAATACTATTTCATAAACTTCCACAGTCAGTCATTCTCTAAGGAAGAGAGAATTGAATTAAGGCTGCTATGAAGTGTAGTAATATAGGCTTATATGAAACTACATTCATGAGGAACTTGATAGTTGATTCAAGGTTCTGGAATGACCACACTTAGATGCTACTTCATGGTTTTAAGTCACAAGTAAGCTCTAAGAAGGCAATATCATTTATCCTAGAGTGGATATGTATGAGGAATCCTGACATAAAGTATATTCTACTTTGACCTGTATTTAACGCTGTGCGTAAATGCCAGTCATAAGGGTGCAGATCAGGTACAATATGGGATGTGGTGGATGTCTATACAGTTGAAGCAATTTGTTCCTTCTTCTCATAGCAAGTTGAAGCGATATCTCTGGGCCCCTCGTTGATTTGTGCTGCATTAAATGCATGGCCATGCTACGACTGAATTGATGCAATAGCAGTCTATTTGATCACCACAAATCTCTATCGGGAAATATAATCTTGAACGATGATGATTGACACTTAACCATGTCACACGTTCATAAAGATATCTAGAACAAAAGGATGATTGATATAAATAAAAATATAGGAGTGTAACGTAGCAGACTAGTTGTTACACATGGTGTGTCTTTAAGACTAGCCAATATTATTAATGTCAGTGCAAGTGGGAGTCTGTTGGAAATATGTTCTCGGGTTGGCTATGGTTCGACCGTGGTTTGACCGTGGTACATATATTCCGAAGATATGCCTATGACATTAAATAATAAAAGTCCATTTATCCTATTCGGTCGCACACAAAGGCCAATCATAAATTGTTTGATATACCTTCTAATCGGAAATTAATTTATTAATCATTAGTTAATGGTTTAATAAATTAAGTAAGTTTTTTTTATGTGTGTACATATACTTACAAATCTAAATATGTAGAGATTTGATTAGATTTTGCAAATCATATTTTATATAATATATAAGATTTGATTTGATATAAATAAGATTTGATTTGATTTATAAATCTTATTTTATATAAAGATTTGTACTATAATCATATTTTATATAATATATAAGATTTGATTTGATATAAATAAGATTTGATTTGAGTTGTAAATCTTATTTTATATAAAGATTTGATTTTGCAAATCTTTCAAAATCTTTCAAAATCTTTATATTTGTATTATATGTATTATTGTATCAATTTTAATTCTATATAATACCAAATCTTGGTATTGAAAAGATATAGAAACTTGACATACAAAAACACACATACAAAATGATATTTCTCTTTCTCTTTTTCAAGTAACCAAAATACTTGAGATCTATAATTGGGTTCGGTTTTGGTGGAAATAAGGAAAAAGAAAAGATCCGTTAAGTAGAAGGTATAGATTGAAACAAGGTTGGAACTTTGGGTGTCTACCATTTAGAGGAACTCTTCTTTGGGTTTTTCAGATTCGATCTTTAAAAGGCTACAAAGGTTTTATTCTAATCTTCTCTTGTTTAATTTCGTTAATTTTGTTTTATTTGCTAAAGTTTTGTACAATGATCCATGGAAGAGTATGATTTTGTAAAGTTTAAAAAATGCTTCCGCTCGCTTTGAATTTGTATCATACTCCAACAAAGGGAGCCGAAAATCTCGCCGCTGATCATCTTTCTCGTCTTGAAAATCTTGAATTAGAAGTTCTAAATGAATCGGCCATACAAGATAACTTTCCTGATGAATATCTATTGAAGATAGATTATAGTGAAATTCCATGGTTTGCAGACTATGCAAACTACTTAGTATGTGGATTCCTTGAAAAAGGGTTGTCATACCAAAAATGAAAGAAATTCTTTAGTGATATAAAACACTATTTCTGGGAAGATCCACATTTGTTTAAAAGTTGTCTCGATGGAATAATACGCCGATGTATATTCGGAGATGAAGCTAGTCAAATCTTAAACCATTGTCACACAGAAAAAACAGGAGGGCATTATGGGCCTCAACTCACAGCAAGAAAAGTTTACGATGCTGGATTCAATTGGCCTACAATTTTCAAAGACGCACACCTTCTTTGTAAATCCTGTGATGCTTGTCAAAGGGCCGGAAAAATAAGTCAACGTGATGAAATGCCACAAAATTTCATTCAAGTATGTGAAGTATTTGACGTTTGGGGTATTGACTTTATGGGTCCATTTCCAAAATCTCATAATAATCTCTACATTCTCGTTGCTATTGATTATGTATCTAAATGGGCGGAAGCACAAGCTCTCCCGACTAACGATGCACGAGTTGTAGTCAACTTTTTAAAACGTCTTTTTGCTAGGTTCGGAACACCGAAAGCTTTGATAAGTGATCGGGGTACTCATTTTTGTAATAATCAACTTGAGAAAGTTCTCAAAAGATATGGAGTAACTCATAAAATCTCAACCGCTTATCATCCACAAACAAGTGGACAAGTTGAAAATACCAACCGAGCATTAAAACGTATTCTAGAGAAAACCGTAGGATCAAATCTGAAGGAATGGTCCATGAAATTGGAGGATGCACTCTGGGCTTTTAAAACAGCCTACAAAACTCCAATTGGCACCACACCTTTTAAACTCGTTTATGGAAAAGCATGTTATCTTCCAGTAGAAATTGAATACAAAGCATTTTGGGCTTTGAAGACATGTAATCTTGATTTACATGAAGCTGGACGTCTACGGTTAAGTCAACTAAACGAATTAGAAGAATTAAGACATGAAGCATACGAAAATTCGTTAATCTATAAGGAAAGAACGAAGAAATGGCATGATAAAAGAATCAGAAGTTCAAAAGAATTTAAAGAAGGAGACAGAGTCCTTCTTTTTATTTCACGATTCAAGCTATTTCCTGAAAAATTGAAATCAAGATGGTCTGGACCATTCATAGTCAAAAGAGTTTTTCCATACAGAACAATAGAGTTAATAAATTCAAATGGGATTGAATTTAAAGTTAATGGTCACAGAGTTAAACATTACATACATGGTCCGATGGAAGTTGACAATGAAGTCAATCACAATTTCACCACCCAAGAAAACCCTCAGAATGAAAACATAAATATATTATCAACAACATATGAAAAACCAAAATTAGAAGACGGGGAAGCTTCAAATTGGAGTGATGAAAAAGAATTCCTATACAAACCTCACATTCCAAGAAATGAAGAAAAATGTAAACAAGAAGTTCAAGTAGAAGTGAAAGAACTAAGAAAAGATCACTTGGAAAAGGGTAACAAACCAACTCTACTTACTAAAGTAGGAGACCCAGGTGAATTTATCATTTCTTGCTTGCTTAACGATGGTGCTATGTATAATGGACTCGCAGATTTAGGAGCAAGTGCAAATATTATGCCTTTTTCCTTATATAAAAGATTAGGTATGGGTAAATTAAGACCAACCAGAATAGGTGTTCAATTATTTGATCAAACCGTTAAACACCCGGTTGGAATAGCAAACAATTTACTTGTTAAAGTGGGAAGTTTGACCTTTGTTGTAAATTTCATAGTTATTAATATGGAGGAAGACCTTGTTATTCCTCTAATTTTAGGTCGCCCATTTTTAACAACCACCGAAGCGTTCATTGATGTAAGAGAAGGTAGAATGACACTTAGGGATGGTGACAAATCGATTACCTTTGTGAACCGAAAGTTTAGATCTCCACCAACAAAAATTGTTGAACCAATAAAAACGCCTAAGTGTGGGGAAGATGAAGCAACAACCAATGATGACCTGATAACAAAGAACCCCGTTGTTGATACAAAATTAGATGAACCCGTTTTTAACAGTTCAACGAAGAAACTTTATAAACGGATTCAAGATCCTAGGATTAAGGGGAACTTTAAGTTATGTAACCAATTAGTATCCAATTTGTTGCCTAAAGAAAAGGCAATGTTAGTTGAATTTGTGAAAGTTACAGAGGAAGTCAACAATTGGCTTGAAGCAAAAGTCAGAGATATACAAGTTGTTGATAGTCCAATTAAAAACGAAGTTAATCACAATTTCGAAACCACAGCTAACTAAGTGTGGGGTGAATCAAGTCTATTAAGGATAATATATATTTCTGTTAGAGTTAGATATTCTGTTTTCGTGTAGTTTCTGAGAATGGAATCCGAATGGTCTTTCCCTAGCAGACCCTAAAGAACTAGTCTTCTCCCTCCATTCTGAATTTTTATTTTTTTAGGTTTTACGAGATGAAGAATTCCTTTGATCTGAACCATGGTCTAATGCCACACGCTATGATTACTAAACGTAATTATGACACACTTCCGAGTGAACTGGTATCATTCATAAGAGAAAAAATGGACGGAGTAAGAAAAGAACTCAGAAAAGGTCATCATAAGATACATTTTGGTAAAGGCAAATCAAAATCCGCAACAAAAAGAAGAGCACGACACCTTGAAAGATGTTATAAATGCGGAAAATGGTCACACGAAGGTAAATGTTCAAATAATCAAACATATTCAAATACCGAATTTGTTACTCTATGCAGAGAAGGACCGTTCATATGTTTAGAAGAAAAGATATTAAAGAATCGAGGTTATGCTTACGTAGCTATGGAGAACCAAATCACACGACTCTCCTATGAGTCAGCTAAAGCAGGTCTCTGAGAATTCTATCTCACAGGTAAGTATGTACAGTTTTTATTTTTATTTTTATTGCTTTTAACTTTTTGATAATAAACGCTGAATCGTTCGCTATAAAGTATTAAATTGGTGTTCAATAAAATTAGGTATGCGTAACTGAAATTATTGATATCATACAAAAATTTATTACATCACTGCGAAATTTACCGTTTATTCTGAAGGTATAAATATCTTTAATCAATCAATCCAAAATATTTCAGAAATTCGTTAGGAGTAAAACTAGGTAATATAGTCGAAATTACTTTACCTAAAAGAAGGGCGTATATTTTTGATAATATTTGATTGATTAAAGTGGGATAAAAGACCAAAAAAATTTTTAATTTTAATTTTTACCATATTTTTAAATTTAATATATAAATATAAAATTAATATTGTAAACTTTTTAAAATTAATATATTTAAGTTTGTAAATATTTAAAAAATTAATATTTTTAATATAAGTTTGTATGTATAAAAATATTAATAATATGAATTTTTAATTTTATGCATTTTAAATTTAAGTTTGGTGTGAATTTTTTTTTAAAAAAAAACAAAAATTTACTTTATTTCATTAAGTTAAAAATGTGATTTCTAAAAATTCGTCGTAAGTTGAAGATTAGGTCGTTGAACCGAAATTGCTTTACCCGAGAGCGGGACGAGAAATTTTATTATCATTATTTTTAATCTTATTGTTCTAAAGTATGCCAAAAACATTTAAAAAACCCAAAAATCTTTGCTTTTAAAACAACGCTTTAAAATGACGAATTTTTAAAATTTTGTCGAGGGACGGACTAGGACATCGTTCCGAAACACCCTCATCCTAAAAAGAAACAAATTTTTAAAAATTAATTTAATTATTTATTTTAAAAGTGTAAGGCTTTTAAAAAAAAAATAAGTAAATCCGCACTCGCGGAGTTTGCAATGGGTCCAAGTCCGCACTCGCGGAGTTGAAAAGTTTCAGAGAAAAAATAAAACTGGTCGAACAGATCAGTTTGCACACACCCACACCCAAATTCTGCGAAAAACACACACAAACACTTCGCCAATTCACAATTTTTCACCATAAATCATCATTTTTTTTTGCTAAAATCACAATGAGGAGATTATTACCAAGGAGTTACTCAAGTAAAACGGTAATTTATACATCTAAACACTTTTAATCCGGATTTTTAATGTTCTTGAGCAAATTTATACCTAATTTGATTTTGATGATTTTTAGTGTAATTGTGCTTAAATTGATTGTATATTATGCTTGTATAACCTAGATTGATGCTATTTAACATGATTAGAAGTCTTAAACTTCAAATTTTGAGTAATCTAGGGTTTGTGTTCTTGAGCAAAATTGGGGCTTTTTGATATAAACGGGTTATGGCTGATAATGCAAAAAACAAACATATATTTCATAGCATTATCTCTCAAGAAAGACAAGCTTTTAGTTGCAATTGTTCTATTTACAAGTGATATTCGTTTAAATAATAAAAGGTGAAGACAAAAGACAGATTCGACGAATTGAAGACGCAAACGACCAAAAAGCTCAAAAGTACAAAATACAATCAAAGTGGTTCCAATTATTGATAAGAAACGTCTCAAAATTACAAGAATACAAGACAGGGAACGAAAAATACAAGATATTAAATTATACGCAAGGACGTTCGAAAAACCGGAACCGGGACCAAAGTCAACACTCAACGCTCGACGCAACAGACTAAAAATTATGAGTCAACTATGCACAAGAATATAATATAATATTTAAATAATTATATAAATTATTTATATATTATATATAATGATGTGAGCTGGTACCTACCTCCATGCGATCGCATGTCCTGTAGGCTTATTCTCCATGCGATCGCATGGGCCACTTTTTGTGGCCACATGGCTATAAATTTTGCGGTTTTGAGCGATCTTTTACACCATCTTTTTCCTTTCATCTCTCACTCGTATATATATTTATATATACTATAATTTTAATTTTAATTTTAAATTCTAATAATAAGGGTATGTTAGCGAATGTTGTAAGGGTGTAAGTCGAAATTCTGTCCGTGTAACGCTACGCTATTATTAATCATTGTAAGTTATGTTCAACCTTTTTAAATTAATTTCTCGTAGCTAAGTTATTATTATGCTTATTTAATGCCAAGGTAATCGTGATGTTGGGCTAAATACTTAAATTGGGTAATTAGACTTTGTACCATAATTGGGGTTTGGATAAAAGAACGACACTTGTGGAAATTAGACTATGGGCTATTAATGGGCTTTATATTTGTTTAAC
Source organism: Rutidosis leptorrhynchoides (assembly GCF_046630445.1). Lineage (NCBI taxonomy): Eukaryota > Viridiplantae > Streptophyta > Magnoliopsida > Asterales > Asteraceae > Rutidosis > Rutidosis leptorrhynchoides. Next base: position 158,282,372 of record NC_092341.1, on the reverse strand, counting down.
TAAATGATAGTTTGTTAATTTTAATATAAAGATTTACAATTGGATGTACCTATAAATAACCATATACACTCGATCGGACACGATGGGCGGGATATTTATAAATACTAATAATTGTTCATTTAACCGGACACGAGAATGGTTTAATAGTTAATAGACTTATTAAAACAGGGGTGGATTATGTACAAGGACACTTGGCGTAATTGTTAACAAAGTATTAAAACCTTGGGTTACACGCAGTCGATATCCTGGTGTAATTATTAAACAAAGTATTAAGACCTTGTTATAGTTTGAGTCCCCAATTAGTTGGAATATTTGACTTCAGATATAAGGGTAATTTGACGAGGACACTCGCACTTTATATTTATGACTGATGGACTGTTATGGACAAAAACCAGACGGACATATTAAATAATCCAGGACAAAGGACAATTAACCCATGGGAATAAACTAAAATCAGCACGTCAAACATCATGATTACGGAAGTTTAAATAAGCATAATTCCTTTATTTTTATATTTAATTGCACTTTTAATTATCGCACTTTTATTTACTGTCATTTTATTTAATTGCACTTTTAATTATCGTACTTTTTAATTATCGCACTTTTATTTATCGCAATTTCATTATCGTCATTTACTTTACGCTTTAAAATTTAGTTATATTTATTTTTAATATTTTACATTAAGTTTTAACTGCGACTAAAGTTTTAAAATCGACAAACCGGTCATTAAACGGTAAAATCCCCCTTTTATAATAATAATATTACTTATATATATATTTGTATTTTTACAATTATAAGTTAAAACTAATATAGCGTTAAACTTGGCTAAGATCCATGTGGAACGAACCGGACTTACTAAAAACTACACTACTGTATGATTAGGTACACTGCCTATAAGTGTTGTATCAAGGTTTAGGTATATCCACTCTATAAATAAATAAATAACTTGTGTAAAATTGTATCGTATTTAATAGTATTTCCTAATAAAATATAAACTATTTCCTAGTACGCCTAGCACACATCAAGTATTTTTGGCGCCGCTGCCGGGGATCCTGCTTAAATGCCGGAAGCAAAACGCTATTTATATATATAAAAAAAAAAGATTTTATTAAGTTTTAATTTTCTTTTGTAAAAAAAAATACGAACATATAAAAAGAAAATATAAAAAAAAAATCTATATATTTGTTGTTAAGAGTTGTTAAAAATTTATAATAGTATTTTTATTTTAGTTTTTAAAATTAAATTTTTATTTAAGTTATTTATATTTTATATAATCTAAAACAGAAAATTTAAAAAAAATAAAAAACAGAAAAAAAAGTAAAAAACATTCGGGCCACTACACTGTAGCAGCCCAGAACCTGGCCCGAAACCCTTATCCATGCGACCGCATGGATTTTAAACGCACAACTCATGCGATCGCATGACTGGCCCTGACACGCCACATTTGACTGCCAACTGCAATAATTATGTAATAATTTTTATTATTATTAATTAATTAAAATCCTAATTAGGTTTTCATTTATTTATTACTTAGTTTAGTTTTATTATTTAATTTGTATTATTTAGTTTAATTAGTTTTAATAATATATAAAATTAATACTTTTATAAATAAATAATATAAAAATAATATTTTTATAAAATTTAAAACTTTTTATTTTTATATTTTGTATCTTTTTATTCGTTTTAGCGTAATATTTGTATTTTTCGCTCATAATTAGTTTTAAGTCATAGTTTTTGCCATAGTTATTTTTATTTTTAGATTTTTAGGCTTTGCCGTAAAATCCCTTAAGTGCTTTTTCTTTAGACTAAGATTTAAGTGCTTTAGAATTTTGCGACGCCGTTTTAAGTTTTTAGTACATTTTTAAGTTATTGCCATTTGGGATATAGTTTTTCTTTTAAGCTTTAATATCTTTAGACGCAACTTTTAATTTTTAGTTTTTAGTTCCTTTTTAAGTTTCGACGCGCTACTTTCTTATTTTTATTTTTCGACGCCTATTATTTTTCAGCCTTTTATTTTTTTCGACGTTTTTCGACGCGCTATTTTTCTTTCTTATTTCTCGACGCTCTAGTTTTTAGGACATAGAATTTTCTATTTCTTCTTTAAAATTTCTTTAAATTTCAACGAAAAATTATTTTAAGCGGTTAAATTGATAGACATCCAAAATTTTCTGGTTCGTAGTAATAGTTGGATTTGTTAGTGGCTGAGTTGTGAGCTTCCGATTTAAAGGGTTCTGGCTCCCTGCTGCATCTATTGGCTATTCGAAACGTGGGCAAAATCAGAAAAGTCTATTAATTTGATAACTTATATAATTTTTATTTTTATAACTAATGGGATATTCAGTGAATGCTCCGAGCAAAACGTTCACCACCTTTTGTACGTTCACCACCTGTAACTAGATCAAGACATCTAGCCAATATTGTCGCCGTTGATTTTTCTTTAGAATCGTCATCCAGTCAACCAAGTACTCCAATTCAAATTTCCGATAATCCATTTTTTGAACCCGACCTCACAATTGAGAATCATGAGGATATTCAGGGACAATTTCAGAGATTCTGAACCACTAATCTTTCCTCTGGAACCACCAATCATTCAAACAGAGATTGTAGAGGAACCAACCATTAAATCAGAATCCTCTAGTGATTCAGATTCAACAAATTCAATTATGGAGAATCTGAAACCTCTAAGTATGGAAGACCGAATGCGAGCTAAACGCACTGGCCAAGGTCACGCAATTACTCAACCTGACATAAATGCGCCAGATTATGAAATCAAAGGACAAATCCTACACATGGTAACAAATCAATGCCAATTTAGTGGTGCGCCAAAGGAAGATCCAAATGAACATCTTCGTACCTTTAATAGGATCTGTACTCTATTTAAAATAAGAGAAGTGGAGGATGAACAGATATATCTCATGTTATTTCCCTGGACTTTAAAGGGAGAAGCCAAAGATTGGTTAGAATCGTTACCTGAAGGGGCGATTGATACATGGGACGTTTTAGTTAAAAAATTTCTTAAACAATTCTTTCCGGCATCTAAAGCCGTAAGACTTCAAGGAGAAATTGTTACGTTCACACAAAAGCCAAATGAAACTTTATATGAAGCGTGGACCAGATTTGGAAAGTTATTGAGAGGATGTCCGCAACATGGTTTAGACACTTGTCAAATAGTACAAATATTTTACCAAGGATGCGACATCACTACAAGAAAAGACATCGATATAGCAGTTGGTGGTTCCATTATGAAGAAAACAGCAACTGACGCTTACAAAATTATTGATAACACTGCTTCCCACTCACATGAGTGGCATCAAGAAAAAGATATCGTTAGATAATCTAAAGCAGCTAGAGCCGATTCTAGCCATGACTTCGATTCCATTTCTGCAAAGATAGATGCTGTCGAGAGATGAATGGAAAAGATGACTAAAGATATTCACTCAATACGAATTAGTTGTGAGCAGTGTGGAGGACCACATTTAACAAAAGATTGTCTCAGTATTGAACCAACAATGGAACAAAGAGAGAATGTTTCATACATGAACTAAAGGCCTGGAAATAATTATCAGAATAATTATCAATCACCAAGACCAATCTACAATCAAAATCAGAATTATAACCGAAATGTTCCATACAACAACCAACAAGGTCCTAGCAATCAACAAGTATCCAATAATACTTACAATCAGCAAAGACCTAATTTTCAAAACAAACCACCACAAACCGATGATAAAAAGCCAAATTTAGAAGACATGATGTCGAAGCTAGTTGAATCTCAAACGCAGTTTTTCACATCTCAGAAACAAACCAATGAACAAAATGCTCAAGCATTTAGAAATCAACAAGCTTCTATTCAAAATTTGGAACAAGAAGTAAGCAACCTAGCAAGGTTGATAGGTGAAAGAAAATCAGGAAGTCTACCTAGCGATACAAATGCTAACCCCCGGAATGAAACAGCTAAAGCCATTACCACAAGAAGTGGTATTACACTTAAACCACCGGAAATACCTATAATTTCTGATAACTCTATTCCTACTCCACAAGAACCACAATCTGAGCAAGATAAGGAAATAGAACCTGTAGTTGAAAAGGTTAATGAAGATAACACAGTTAAGGCTAAACCTTATGTTAAACCATATCAACCACCACTTCCTTACCCGAGTAAAATGAGAAAAGAAAGACTTGAAGCCGAGCAATCTAAATTCTTGGATATGTTTAAACAAATAAATGTCAATCTTCCTTTCATTGATGTGATTTCAGGAATGCCTAGATATGCTAAATTCTTGAAAGATCTAATCACAAATAGAAATAAAATGGAAGAACTCTCGGCTGTTACTATGAATGCTAATTGTTCTGCAGTGCTGTTGAATAAGATACCAGAAAAATTATCAGATCCAAGAAGTTTCACGATTCCATGTTTTTTGAGTAGTCTTAGTTCAATAGAAGCATTGGCAGACTTAGGTGCTAGTATAAATTTAATGCCGTATTCACTGTACGCTAAACTAGACCTTGGAGAATTTAAACCAACACGAATAAGCATACAACTAGCCGATCGATTAGTAAAATATCCTTGAGGGATAATGGAGAACATGCTAGTTAAATTAGTACTTTAGTATTTCTAGTAGATTTTGTTATTCTAGACATGGAAGAAGATTCTCGAGTTCCTCTCATATTAGGAAGACCATTCTTAAACAAGGCTAAAACAATAATAGACGTGTTTGGTAAGAAACTGACCCTAAGTATAGAGGACGAGAGTGTTACCTTTTCTGTTGACAGAGCCATTCAACAACCGCAATCTGCAGATGACACATGTTATTATATTCAAACTATAGATTCACATGTAGAATTGTTAGAAGAATTTCCAGAATTACAAGGAACAGGAGAATGTTCTTTAGGAGAAGGAACTGAACCAATTGATGAAACTGAAATGTTAGCTACACTTATGGCTAATGGATATGAACTAACAACAGAAGAAATTCAAATGCTAAAAGAAGAAGACAGATATCGATATAAATCATCGATAGAAGAACCACCGACATTAGAGTTAAAGCCACTTCCAAACCATTTGGAATACGCTTATTTACATGGTGAATCAGAATTACCTGTAATAATATCGTCTTCTCTTACCGAAAATGAAAAATCTCAACTCATTTCTGTGTTAAAAGCTCATAAACCAGCTATTGCATGGAAGATTCATGACATTAAAGGCGTAAGTCCTTCGTATTGCACACATAAAATCCTTATGGAAGAAGGTCATAAAACGTATGTGCAACGCCAACGAAGACTAAATCCTAATATACAAGATGTTGTTAAGAAAGAAATTATTAAACTGCTAGATGCATGTTTAATTTATCCAATCTCTGATAGTCCATGGGTAAGCCCAGTTCAATGCGTACCTAAGAAGGGTGGCATGACTGTCATCACAAATGAAAAAAATGAGCTTATTCCTACTAGGACTGTAACAGGATGGCGTGTTTGTATTGATTATAGAAAATTAAATGACGCCACCAGAAAAGATCACTTTCGCTTACCTTTCATTGATCAAATGTTGGAAAGATTAGCAGGAAACAGTTACTATTGTTTTCTTGATGGTTTTTCCGGATACTTTCAAATTCCAATAGCACCCGAAGATCAAGAGAAAACCACATTCACGTGCCCTTATGGTACTTTTGCTTACAAACGCATGCCATTTGGACTTTGCAACGCCACTGCAACCTTTCAAAGGTGCATGATAGCGATTTTTCACGATATGATAGAAGAATGCATGGAAGTTTTCATGGATGACTTTTTAGTCTTCGGAGATACATTTGAAACATGTCTAGTTAATCTTGAACGAATGCTTATTAGATGCGAACAATCAAATCTAGTTCTTAATTGGGAGAAATGCCATTTCATGGTTAAAGAAGGCATCGTTCTTGGTCATAAAATTTCAAAGGAAGGAATTGAAGTAGATAGAGCTAAAGTAGATGTAATTGCTAAACTTCCACATCCCACCAATGTTAGAGGAGTTAGGAGTTTTCTAGGGCATGTTGGTTTTTACCGACGTTTCATAAAATAATTTTTTAAAATTGCCACTCCTACGAATAAACTCCTAGAAAAGGTTGCTCCATTCAACTTTTCAGATGAATGCATTAAATCTTTTAATATTCTTAAAGAAAAACTCACTAATGCGCCGATTATGATAACTCCAAATTGGAATCTACCGTTTGAACTAATGTGCGATGCAAGTGATTTTGCAATGGGAGCCGTTTTAGGACAAAGGAATGAAAAACGATTTCAACCTATATATTATGCTAGTAAGATGTTACACGGAGCACAAACGAATTATACAACTACTGAAAATGAACTCCTTGCTATTGTCTTTGCTTTTGACAAATTTCGTTCATATCTCGTTCTAACTAAAACGGTGGTCTATACCGACCATTCTGCTCTTAGATACCTATTTTCAAAACAAGATGCTAAACCAAGATTAATCCATTGGATTTTACTCTTATAAGAGTTCGATATTGAGATCCGAGACAAAAAGGAAGCAGAAAATCTCGCCGCTGATCATCTTTCTCGTCTTGAAAATCCTGAATTAGAAGTTCTAAATGAATCGGCCATACAAGATAACTTTCCTGATGAATATCTATTGAAGATAGATTATAGTGAAATTCTATGATTTGCAGACTATGCAAACTACTTAGTATGTGGATTCCTTGAAAAAGGGTTGTCGTACCAAAAACGAAAGAAATTCTTTAGTGATATAAAACACTATTTCTGGGAAGATCCACATTTGTTTAAAAGTTGTCCCGATGGAATAATACGCCGATGTGTATTCGGAGATGAAGCTAGTCAAATATTAAACCATTATCACACAGGACCAACAGGAGGGCATTATGGGCCTCAACTTACAGCAAGAAAAATTTACGATGCTGGATTCTATTGGCCTACAATTTTCAAAGACGCACACCTTCTTTGCAAATCCTGTGATGCATGTCAAAGGGCCGGAAAAATAAGTCAACGTGATGAAATGCCACAAAATGTCATTCAAGTATGTGAAGTATTTGACATTTGGGGTATTGTCTTTATGGGTCCATTTCCAAAATCTCATAATAATCTCTACATTCTCGTTGCCATTGATTATGTATCTAAATGGGCGGAAGCACAAGCTCTCCCAACTAACGATGCACGAGTTGTAGTCAACTTTTTAAAATGTCTTTTTGGACGGTTTGGAATACCGAAAGCTTTAATAAGTGATCGGGGTACACATTTATGTAATAATCAACTTGAGAAAGTTCTTAAAAGATATGAAGTAACTCATAAAATCTCTACTGCTTATCATCCACAGACAAGTGGACAAGTTGAAAATACCAACCGAGTATTAAAACGTATCCTAGAGAAAACCGTAGGATCAAATCCGAAGGAATGGTCCATGAAATTGGAGGATGCACTCTGGGCTTTTAGAACAGCCTACAAAACTCCAATTGGAACCACACCTTTCAAACTCGTTTACGGAAAAGCATGTCATCTTCCAGTAGAAATTGAACACAAAGCATGTTGGGCTTTGAAGACATGTAATCTTGATTTACATGAAGCTGGACGTCTACGGTTAAGTCAATTAAACGAATTAGAAGAATTAAGACATGAAGCATATGAAAATTCGTTAATCTATAAAGAAAGAACAAAGAAATGGCTTGATAAAAGAATCAGAAGTTCAAAAGAATTTAAGGAAGGAGATAAAGTTCTTCTTTTCAATTCACGATTCAAGCTATTTCCTGGAAAATTGAAATGAAGATGGTCTGGACCATTCATAGTCAAAAGAGTTTTCCCGTATGGAACAGTAGAATTAATAAATTTAAATGGGATTGAATTTAAGGTTAATGGTCACAGAGTTAAACATTACATAGATAATCCAATGGAAGTTGAAGATGAAGTTAATCACAATTTCGACACCACAGCTAACTAAGTGTGGGAAGGTTCGAACCTTTTTAGGGTAATATATATTTCTGTTAGAGTTAGATATTCTGTTTTCGTGTAGTTCTAGAGAATGGAATCCAAATGGTCTTTCCCTAGCAGACCCTAAAGAACTAGTTTTCTCCCCCCATTCTGAATTTTTATTTTTTTTAGGTTTTACGAGATGAAGAATTCCTTTGATCTGAACCATGGTCTAATGCTACACGCTATGATTAATAAACGTAATAATGACACACTTTCGAGTGAACTGGTATCATTCATAAGAGGCAAAATGGACGGATTAAGAAAAAAACTCAGAAAAGATCATCATAAGATACATTTTGGTAAAGGAAAATCAAAATTCGTAACAAAAAGAAGAGCACGGCACCTTGAAAGATGCTATAAATGCGGAAAATGGTCACATGAAGAAGAAAAGATATTGAAGATTCGAGGTTATGCGTATGTAGCTATGGAAAACCAAATCACATGACTCTCATATGAGTCGGCTAAAGCAGGTCTCTGAGAATTCTTTCTCACATGTAAGTATGCACAGTTTTTTTATTGCTTTTAACCTTTTGATAATAAATGCTAAATCGTTCTCTATAAAGTATTAAATTGGTATTCAATAAAATTAGGTATGCATAACCGAAATTATTGATATCATACAAAAATTTATTACATCACTGCGAAATTTACCGTTTATTCTTAAGGTATAAATATCTTTAATCAATCAACCCAAAATATTTCAGAAATTCGTCAGGAGTAAAACTAGGTAATATAACCGAAATTACTTTACCAAAAACAGGGGCGTATATTTTTGACAATATTTGATTGATTAAAGTGGGATAAAAGACCAAAAAGATTTTTAATTTTTATTTTTACTTTGTTTTTAAAATTAATATTAAATTATTATTGTAAAATTTTTAAAATCAATATATTTAAGTTTGTACATATTTGAAAAATTAATATTTTTAATATAAGTTTATATGTATAAAAACAAAAATACAATATAAAATTAATGTGAATTTTTAATTTTAATAAAATGAATTTTTAATTGTATGCATTTTAAATTTAAGTTTGGTGTGAATTTAAAAAACAAAAATTTACCTTATTTCACTAAGTTAAAAATATGATTTTTAAAATTCGTCGTGAGTTGAAAACTAGGTCGTTGAACCGAAATTGCTTTACCCGATGGTGGGACGAGAAATTTTATTATCATTATTTTTAATCTTATTGAATTAAAGTATGCAAAAAAAAAAAAAAAACCAAAAAATCTTTGCTTTTAAAACGACACTTAAAAAGTAACAAAGTTTAAAACTTTGTCGAGGGACGGACTAGGACAACGATCCGAAACGCCCTTATTCTCAAAAGAAACAATTTTTTAAAATTTATTAATCTATGTTTTATTAGTTAAAGGTTTTTGTATAAAATAAAATAAAAAAAAGATAAATCCGCACTCGCAGAGTTTGGATTGGGCCCACCTCCGCACTCGCGAAGTTTAAAAATTCCAGGAAAAAATAAAACTGGTCGAACAGACCAGTTTGCACACACCCACACCCAAATACTGCGAAGAACACACACAAACACCTCTCAAATTCACGATTTTTCACCATAAATCTTCAATTTTTTTGCTAAAATCACAATGAGGAGATTATTTACAAGGAGTTACTCAAGGAAAACGGTAATTTATACATCTAAAAACTCTTTAATCCGGATTTTTAATGTTCTTGAGCAAATTTATACCTAATTTGATTTTGATGATTTTTAGTGTAATTGTGCTTAAATTGGTTGTATATTATGCTTGTATAACCTAGATTGATGCTATTTAACATGATTAGAAGCCTTAAACTTCAAATTTTGAGTAATCTAGAGTTTGTGTTCTTGAGCAAAATTGGGGCTTTTTGATATAAACGGGTTATGGCCAAATTTTGTTGTTAGTTTATGTTAAATTGAGTTGTGTAACATGTTTAGGTTGCTAAATGATCAAAACTTTGATCCTAAACACAATTTATGAAGATTAAAGTGGACTTTTTGAGTCAAAAATACATGAACTTGATCTAATTGATATGAATGGCATGTGGAACCTGTTTAATTGCTATAATGATTATTTTTGACATGTTTTAGAAGTTAAATTCTTTGGAATGTTGTATACATTTTCATATAAGTTTATTTGTAAAAATATAGAATTGTTAATATTATGAAAATGTGTATAAAGTTTAATATGGTTTAAACATGTCATTGTAATTGTTTTGATTTATGATTTTGCTAACACTAATGCATATTTGGATGCATAAAAATTGTGTTTGATGTGTTTTGCAGACAAAAAGGGGTGAATCTTCATCCCAGGCTCGCAATGCTCCTCCTCCTGAGAATGCGGAACAACAGGATGTTAATGACTTTTATCGACAAAATGTACCGCATCCAATCGCTTCATTTTCAAATATTCATGAGGCAGATTTACATCCACATTTGAGGTTCGATAGATTTTGGATAGACTATACAAAATATCAGAGGAACTTGCACACCCTTCAGTCTAATGTTGTTGAGGTGCCTAGGATAATAGAATGGGACCCGTTAGAAGCAGTTGGATTAGCCGAACCAATCAGATAATTACTTACACAAAGGGATGATAATTCTACTTTTAATGATTAGGTACGTTTATTCAACATATATAGGCCTGTATATAGAGAATGGTGTGTGGAGTTGTTATGTAGTATAGAAATAAATGATCGGGTATCTACTTTAACCGATTGAAGTTTTCTTAGATTTTTATTAGGAGGTGAGATGCGCCATATGTCCCTACTAGATATAGCTCAGGCTTTACGTATATATACGCCTGAGGAGTTAGCATCTGCTGATTGTCAAAGGTTGATAGTTGAGGGTAGGAGGGTTGATGAGAATTTTGATATGAATGGTGTATGGAGTAGAATGACTAGCCATAACCGATTCAAAGGGGGATTTTACTCTTATCCTGATATTGATAGAGCTGAATTAAGAGTAATCCACAGGTTTTTAGCCAACTCGATTACACAGTGAGGTAGAAACAAAGAGAAGGTAAATGAACAAGATTTATTCTACCACATGTGTATTCGAGACCCACAGAGCGCTGTAAGTATACCTTATTGTGTGGGTTATTATCTATCGACTATGATTAGGGGTATGCGGCCTAATGGCATAATAGGAGGGGGTATCTTTGTTACATTAATTGCTGAACATCTCGGTGTGGATAGAAGTCGGGGGGGATTATTAATGGCAGAACCAGAACCCCGTGAGAGGATAGATTTACGCGTGTATCATGGTGCTAAGGTTTTATAGAAACGAAACAACGTTGTAGCACAATATGATAGCAGGCATCCACAGGTCGAGAGAGATCAACAGCAGGGTAATGCAGGATGGGGTAATCAGATGACAGAAATGCAACTTTTTATGGCTCATCATGAGTATGAAATGGCTAGACAACGAGCATTTCAAGATTGGCAGTATCATCAAAACCAAATCATAAGTCATCGTGCACACATAAATGCAAACTACATTGCTACTCCAATGCCCGAATTTCCTCCCTGGACTATAGAGACCCGACCACCGTACCCTACATATGACCCAGCTCAAGCATTCTACAACACATACGGCTATGAATGGGATCCCTATTGGCACCATCCTCATCAACCCTGATTTTCTTTTATGCTTATTTTTATTTATTTGGTAACTTGTAATTTTATACTTTTTATATTTCTTTTAATACTATAATAGTTTTTATAATTTTCTAACTTTTATTATTAGATCTTAATAATTTTTGAATGTGGGGTGATATACCCAACTTCAAAAATATGTATATATATGTTTGTAGTTTATCTCATGTACAAAACAGGGTAAAACAGAGCATTTTCAAAGACTGGCATTAAGTTCAGCAAAAGCAACTAATTTTGATGACAAGATGCAAAATATATGTGAAATAACAACGGCAGAAATGAACAAATGATGTGCACCATTTATCATTCAACAAACAAACGTATGTTGGAAACTTTGGTAAAATTTAATCATTTTTCTACGCTAATAACCCTCAATAATTTAGATTGTACTGATTTCTTGCAAATGAGGGCATTGCAAGATCTTAAGTGTGGGAAGGGGTTAAATTCTTTCGGATTTTTAAATTTTTTTTTTACTTAAACACTTGGTTACCATTAAAAATACTAGTAATGTAGTAGTTGTATTAGAATCTAGTGCTCTCTGATAATAAAGAACAGCCCTGGTCTTATATACTGACTACCCAATTCTAGTAAAATTTTTCAAAATTTTCAAATAAATGAATTCAAAATCATGTCTATACATATTTATGAACGATAAAACTAGGTGTTAACACCGAAATTATTATTACCTCGGAAAGGACATAAATTGAGAAACAAACCAAAATGTTAGAATTCATTTAAAATGGAATAGAGGACAATAAAAAGGCAAAGAAAGGAAAATAAAAGCCAAGTGTGGGAAAAATTTACCAAGTTCTTTAAAACATATATCACATATTTTGTACAAAGATACTTTTGTTTTTGACAAAATTAACCATTTTACCCAGAAAATTGTAATATATTTGAAAGAAAGATGGATCTACACGATGTATCAATTCCATCATTAAAAGGAAGTAAAGTCTTCCGAAAAAGAAGTTGTAGTCCAGACCAGTTGTAGAGTCTACGAAAAACCTTGAAAAGTTTTCTCGAAAATCAGCTGGAAATCCACGGACCTCAGCATCAAACAGGGTCGCTTTGTATGTACAGTTTTTATTTTTATTTTTATTGCTTTTAACCTTTTGATAATAAACGCTGAATCGTTCGCTATAAAGTATTAAATTGGTATTCAATAAAATTAGGTATGCGTAAACGAAATTATTGATATCATACAAAAATTTATTACATCACTGCGAAATTTACCGTTTATTCTTAAGGTATAAATATCTTTAATCAATCAATCTAAAATATTTCAGAAATTCGTCAGGAGTAAAACTAGGTAATATAGCCGAAATTACTTTACCCAAAAGAGGGGCGTATATTTTTGATAATATTTGATTGATTAAAGTGGGATAAAAGACCAAAAAGATTTTTAATTTTAATTTTTACCATATTTTTAAATTTAATATATAAATATTAAATTAATATTGTAAACTTTTTAAAATCAATATATTTAAGTTTGTAAATATTTAAAAAATTAATATTTTTAATATAAGTTTGTATGTATAAAAATATTAATAATATGAATTTTTAATTTTATGCATTTTAAATTTAAGTTTGGTGTGAATTTTTTTTTTAAAAAAAACAAAACTTTACTTTATTTCATTAAGTTAAAAATGTGATTTCTAAAAAATCGTCGTAAGTTGAAGATTAGGTCGTTGAACCGAATTTACTTTACCCGAGAGCGGGACGAGAAATTTTATTATCATTATTTTTAATCTTATTGATCTAAAGTATGCCAAAAACATTTAAAAAATCCAAAAATCTTTGCTTTTAAAACAACGCTTTAAAATGACGAATTTTTAAAATTTTGTCGAGGGACAGACTAGGACATCGTTCCGAAACACCCTCATCCTAAAAAGAAATAAATTTTTAAAAATTAATTTAATTATTTATTTTAAAAGTGTAAGGCTTTTAAAAAAAAAAAGGTAAATCCGCATTCGCAGAGTTTGCAATGGGTCCAAGTCCGCACTCGCGGAGTTGAAAAGTTTCAGTGAAAAAATAAAACTGGTCGAACAGACCAGTTTGCACACACCCACACCCAAATTCTGTGAAAAACACACACAAACACTTTGCAAATTCACAATTTTTCACCATAAATCATCAATTTTTTTGCTAAAATCACAATGAGGAGATTATTACCAAGGAGTTACTCATGGAAAACGGTAATTTATACATCTAAACACTTTTAATCCGGATTTTTAATGTTCTTGAGCAAATTTATACCTAATTTTTTTTTTTGATGATTTTTAGTGTAATTGTTCTTAAATTGATTGTATATTATGCTTGTATAACCTAGATTGATGCTATTTAACATGATTAGAAGCCTTAAACTTCAAATTTTGAGTAATCTAGGGTTTGTGTTCTAGAGCAAAATTGGGGCTTTTTGATATAAACGGGTTATGGCTGATAATGCTAAAAACAAACATATATTTCATAGCATTATCCCTCAAGAAAGACAAGCTTTTAGTTACAATTGTTCTATTTACAAGTGATATTCATTTAAATAATAAAAGGTGAAGACAAAAGACAGATTCGACGAATTGAAGACGCAAACGACCAAAAAGCTCAAAAGTACAAAATACAATCAAAGTGGTTCCAATTATTGATAAGAAACGTCTCAAAATTACAAGAGTACAAGACACGAAACACAAAATACAAGATTCTAAATTATAAGCAAGGACGTTCGAAAAACCGGAACCGGGACCAAAGTCAACTCTCAACGCTCGACGCAACGGACTAAAAATTATGAGGCAACTATGCACAAGAATATAATATAATATTTAAATAATTATATAAATTATTTATATATTATATATATTTAAAAATAACGTCGACAAACTTGAAAACAAAATGATGTGAGCTCGTACCTACCTCCATGCGATCGCATGGCCTGTAGGCTTATTCTCCATGCGATCGCATGGGCCACTTTTTGTGGCCACATGCCTATAAATTTTGCGGTTTTGAGCGATCTTTTACACCATCTTTTTCCTTTCATCTCTCACTCGTATATATATTTATATATATTATAATTTTAATTTTAATTTTAAATTCTAATAATAAGGGTATGTTAGCGAATGTTGTAAGGGTGTAAGTCGAAATTCTGTCCGTGTAACGCTACGCTATTATTAATCATTGTAAGTTATGTTCAACCTTTTTAAATTAATGTCTTGTAGCTAAGTTATTATTATGCTTATTTAATGCCAAAGTAATCGTGATGTTGGGCTAAATACTTAAATTGGGTAATTGGACTTTGTACCATAATTGGGGTTTGGACAAAAGAACGACACTTGTGGAAATTAGACTATGGGCTATTAATGGGCATTATATTTGTTTAACTAAATGATAGTTTGTTAATTTTAATATAAAGATTTACAATTGGATGTACCTATAAATAACCATATACACTCGATCGGACACGATGGGCGGAATATTTATAAATACTAATAATTGTTCATTTAACCGGACACGAGAATGGATTAATAGTTAATAGACTTATTAAAACAGGGGTGGATTATGTACAAGGACACTTGGCGTAATTGTTAACAAAGTATTAAAACCTTGGGTTACACGCAGTCGATATCCTGGTGTAATTATTAAACAAAGTATTAAGACCTTGTTACAGTTTAAGTCCCCAATTAGTTGGAATATTTGACTTCGGATATAAGGATAATTTGATGAGGACACTCGCACTTTATATTTATGACTGATGGATTGTTATGGACAAAAACCAGACGGACATATTAAATAATCCAGGACAAAGGACAATTAACCCATGGGAATAAACAAAAATCAACACGTCAAACATCATGATTACGGAAGTTTAAATAAGCATAATTCCTTTATTTTCATATTTAATTGCACTTTTAATTATCGCACTTTTATTTACTGTCATTTTATTTAATTGCACTTTTAATTATCGTACTTTTTAATTATCGCAATTTTATTTTATCGCACTTTTATTTATCGCAATTTCATTATCGTCATTTACTTTACACTTTAAAATTTAGTTATATTTATTTTTAATATTTTACATTAGGTTTTAACTGCGACTAAAGTTTTAAAATCGAAAAACCGGTCTTTAAACGGTAAAATCCCCCTTTTATAATAATAATATTACTTATATATATATATATTTGTATTTTTACAATTATAAGTTAAAACTAATATAGCGTTAAACTTGGCTAATATCCCTTTGGAACGAACCGGACTTACTAAAAACTACACTACTGTACGATTAGGTACACTACCTATAAGTGTTGTAGCAAGGTTTAGGTATATCCACTCTATAAATAAATAAATAAATAACTTGTGTAAAATTGTATCGTATTTAATAGTATTTCCTAATAAAATATAAAATATTTCCTAGTACGCCTCGCACACATCAATGGCCGAATGTTGTTGTTAGTTTATGCTAAATTGAGTTGTGTAACATATTTAGGTTGCTAAATGATCAAAACTTTGATCATAAACATGATTTATGAAGATTAAAGTGGACTTTTTGAGTCAAAAATACATGAACTTGATCTAATTGATATGAATGCCATGTGGAACCTGTTTAATTGCTATAATGATTATTTTTGACATGTTTTAGAAGTTAAATGCTTTGGAATGTTGTATACATTTTCATATAAGTTTATTTGTAAAAATATAGAATTGTTAATATTATGAAAATGTGTATAAAGTTTAATATGGTTTAAACATGTCATTGTAATTGTTTTGATTTATGATTTTGCTAACACTAATGCATATTTGGATGCACAAAAATTGTGTTTAATGTGTTTTGCAGACTGAAAGGGGTGAATCTTCATCCTAGGCTCGCAATGCTCCTCCTCCTGAGAATGCGGAACAACAGGATGTTAATGACCTTTATCAACAAAATGTACCGCATCCAATCGTTTCATTTTCAAATATCGATGTACCAAATTTACACCCAAACTTGAGGTTTGACAGACTTTGGATAGACTATCCAAAATATCAGAGGAACTTGCACATCCTTCAGCCTAATATTGTTGAGGTGCCTAGGATAATAGAATGAGATCCGTTAGAAGCAGTTGGATTAGCCGAACCAATCAGAGAATTACTTATACAAAGGTATGGTAATTCTACTTTTAATGATTGGGTACGTTTATTCAACATATATAGGCCTGTATATAGCGAATGGTGTGTGGAGTTGTTTTGTAGTATTGAAATAAATTATCGGGTATCTACTTAAACGATCGAAGTTTTCTTAGATTCCCTACTAGATATGGCTCAGGCTTTACGTATATATACGCCTGAGGAACTAGCATCTTATGATTGTCAAAGGTTGATAGTTAATGGTAGGAGGGTTGATGAAAATTTTCCTATGAACGAAATATGGAGTAGAATGACTAGCCATAACCGATTCAAAGGGGGATCTTACTCTTATCTTGATATTGATAGAGCTGAATTAAGAGTAATCCACAGGTTTTTAGCAAACTCGATTACACAGCGAGGTAGAAACAAAGAGAAGGTAAATGAGCAAGATTTATTCTACCACATGTGTATTCGAGACCCAGAGAGCGCTGTAAGTATACCTTATTGTGTGGGTTATTATCTATCGACTATGATTAGGGTATGCGGCCTAATAGCATAATAGGAGGTGGTATCTTTGTTATATTAATTGCTGAACATCTCAGTGTGGATAGAAGTCGGGGGGATTATTAATGGCAGAACCAGAACCCCGTGATAGGATAGATTTAGGCGTGTATCATGGTGCTAAGGTTTTAAAGAAACGAAACAACGCTGCAGCACCATATGGTAGCAGGCATCTACAGGTCGAGAGAGATCAACAGCAAGGTAATGCGGGAGGGGGTAATCAGATGACAAAAATGCAACTTTTTATGGCTCATCATGAGTATGAAATGGCTAGATAACGAGCATTTCAAGATTGGCAGTATCATCAAAACCAAATCATAAGTCATCGTGCATACATAAATGCAAACTACATTGCTACTCCAATGCCCGTATTTCCTCCCTGGACTATACAGACCCAACCACCGTACACTACATATGACCCATCTCAAGCATTCTACAGCACATACGGCTATGAATGGGATCCCTACTGGCACCATCCTCATCAACCCTTATTTTCTTTTATGCTTATTTTTATTTATTTGGTAACTTGTAATTTTATACTTTTAATATTTCTTTTGATACTATAATAGTTTTTATAATTTTCTAACTTTTATTATTAGATCTTAATAATTTTTGAATGTGGGGTGATATACCCAACTTCAAAAATATGTATATATATGTTTGTAGTTTATCTCATGTACAAAACAGGGTAAAACAGCGCATTTTCAAAGACTGGCATTAAGTTCAGCAAAAGCAACTAATTTTGACGACAAGATGCAAAATATATGTGAAATAACAACTGCAGAAATGAACAAATGAAGTGCACCATTTATCATCAACAAACAAACGCCAATATGATGGGAAACTTTGGTAAAATTTAATCATTTTTCTACGCTAATCACCCTCAATAATTTAAGACTGATATTACTCAATCCTTGAGATTGACCTTAAAGATTGAGAATTCAAACTCATGGAATTCAATGATATCTAAACTCGAGCTTGAACGAGAAAATAATTTGATCAAATTCAAACCGATTTGTTTTCTGAAAACCCATTTTTAATGCGTTCATTACCATTGAACGTAAAATCCTAGGAATTCACCTGGAATTCATTAGGTCACCTGAACTAAATCGGGTGTCAACCGTAAGAACGGTGGTTGCATAGCATGGTCGAAGACAGGACCTTGTGCCATACTGAAAAAAAACTATAGGGTGATCTTTACTATTGCTCCTACAAAGGATAGTAATTGCATCCGACATGATATAGACCATAATCAAAAGCCTGTCACGGGACATTGCCTTAACAGTTGCTTGTTCAACGCTTTCTTTTACAATCGGGCGGTAGTTTATCAAAAGGTAATATACGGAGCAAGTATACTGGACGTGTTGCTTTCCCAATACAAGGTTAGCAAGTGGCTAAAACAAAACCGCAAGTTTTGAGCTAAAATTTTCAAATCTGAAACCCACACAACCCACAAAAATATTTTGCAAACACCGGTGAAGGGTTATTCCGGAAAACTTATCTAGGGTAAAAGCTAGATTAAATTTTCAAAAGATCAAATGTTTTCATAAAGATCCAATTTCCTAACGGATCTAAATTTTCATAGTCATGTGGGACTGTAAACCACATCGTTACTATCATTGTTCATACCGCCGTATTGAAATCACTGATGTACAAAGTGTGAAGAATAAAGAAGTGATTCAAGTATGTTTTTATTCAAAGTACTATATTGCTTGAGGACAAGCAATGCTCAAGTGTGGGAATATTTGATAATGCTAAAAACGAACATATATTTCATAGCATTATCCCTCAAGAAAGACAAGCTTTTAGTTGCAATTGTCCTATTTACAAGTGATATTCATTTAAATAATAAAAGGTGAAGACAAAAGGCAGATTCGACGAATTGAAGACGCAAACGACCAAAAAGCTAAAAAGTACAAAGTACAATCAAAGAGGTTCAAATTATTGATGAGAAACGTCTCAAAAATACAAGAGTACGAGCCGCAAAACGTAAAGTTCAAATTATTAAATCGTACAAAAGGACGTTCGAAAAACTGGAACCAGGACATGAACCAACTAATAACGCATGACGCAACGAACCGAAAGTTACAAATTAATTATGTATATAAATATAATATAATATATAATTAATTATATAAATTATATATATATATATATATATATATATATATATATATATATATATATATATATATATATATATATATATATATATATATATATATATATATATATATATATATATTATATTTATATATTAAAACGGTCGGCAGTCAAAAGACCCAAGAATGTTAGCTGGAAAAGGAGGCTCCGCACTCGCGGAGTTCTAAAGTGCAAAAGCTCCGCACTCGCGGAGATGCACAGTAAAATGTGGGCCTATAAAAGCCATCGAATTCTGCACGAAAAATAGACATCTTTTTCTTTTCCTTACTCTTACTCTCAAATATATATATATATATATATATATATATATATATATATATATATATAGATTTATAATTATAATTATAATTTTAATTTAAGATTAATAATAATAAGGTTATGTTAGCGAATGTTTGAAGTTTGTAAGTCGAAATTCTGTCCGTGTAATGCTACGCTATTATTAATCATTGTAAGTTATGTTCAACCTTTAAATTAATGTCTTGTAGCTAAGTTATTATTATGCTTATTTAATGGCGAAGTAATCGTGATGTTGGGCTAAATATTAAAATTGGGTAATTGGGCTTTGGACCATAATTGGGGTTTGGATAAAAGAACGACACTTGTGGAAATTAGACTATGGGCTATTAATGGGTTTTATATTAACTTAACGATACCTCGTTAATTTAATATAAAGGTTATAATTTGACGTATCTATAAATAACCACATACGCTTAATCGGGTACGGTGGGCGGGATATCTATAAATACCAATAATTTTTCATTTTACCTGACACGGAACTGGATTAGTAGTTAATGGACTAGTTGAAACAGGGGTGAATTACATTCAAGGGTAATTGGTGTAATTGTTAACAAAGTAATAAAACCTTGGATTACACGCAGTCGATAACCTGGTGTATTCATTAAATAAAGTATTAAGACCTTGTTACAATTCGAATCCCCAATTAGTTAGAATATTTGACTTCGAGTATAAGGATAATTTAACGAAGACTCTCGCACTTTATATTTATGACTGATGGACTATTATGGACAAAACCGTATGGACATATCGAATAATCCAGGACAAAGGACAATTAACCCATGGTAATAAATTAAAATCAACACGTCAAACATCATGATTATGGAAGTTTAAATAAGCATAATTCCTTTATTTCATATTTCATCGCACTTTTATTTACTGTCATTATATTTAATTGCACTTTTAATTATCGTACTTTTTAATTATCACAATTTTATTTATTGTCATTTTATTTATCGCATTTTAATTAATCGCACTTTAATTATTGTCATTTACTTTACGCTTTAAATTATGTCTTTTATATATTTAATATTTTACATTAGGTTTTAACTGCGACTAAAGTTTTAAAATCGACAAACCGGTCATTAAACGGTAAAAACCCCCTTTTATAATAATAATAATACTTCTTATATTTATATATATATTTATATACAAATTTAGTTTTAAAAATATAGCGTTAAACTTGGCTAGTTCCCTGTGGACGAATCGGACTTACTAAAAACTACACTACTGTACGATTAGGTACACTGCCTATAAGTGTTGTAGCAAGGTTTAGGTATATATCCACTCTATAAATAAATAAATAACTTGTGTAAAATTGTATCGTATTTAATAGTATTTCCTAGTAAAAATTAATATTATTTCGTATACACCTCTACGCACATCAATTGTTGGGAAAGGGCCCTTCTTCCGGGACGGACGGTGCTGGGTAAGATACTAGCCGGGATGCTTATTTGTTTTGAGACGGATCATTATGCGTATCATTAAGTCCCCCCACTTTGGTAATGCCAGCCGTAATGGCTGCGTTATAAAACTTAAGAAACTTTGTCAAGCGCCTGAGTAGACGTGCATTAAATGCGTTTGTCTACTGAAAAGACGCCCTTGTTTGCAACTGTGTCATTAAATGCGTATGTCTCCTGAAAAGACGCCTTTTTTTGCAACTGTGTCATTTTTAATGATTATATTCCGTTTATCGATATCTTGAAACATTTTCCAAGAGACAACTGTATGCCACTTTCATCATTGTTTCTTGCTTCCCTCGTGGCTATAAATAGCTGCGATTATCATCTGGGTTTTTCACTTTTCTTACTTCCAACTATGCTACACTTGTGTCTTCGACACCGCTTCGTTTTATAAATTTGCAGCCTTCAAAAATTGTCTTTCGTTGTATGAATAACCCCTTTGCTTGGTTAATCATTGATGTTGTTGTTGTTGTTGTTGATGCCCAAAAGATGGCACCGCCATTATTCGCTGAGGCACATTACTCACAATATTGGTAAATGTTTGTGTGTTTTTCCTTTTCTATTTTCTCTCCTTGTGCGGCCTTCTTACTGCTGTTTTATTCCGTTTCAGGCTTCGACGTGGATTTGAAGATTTGTTTTGAATCTTTGAATTTTTTCAAACGTACTCTGCCTTCAACTGCGGATAGATTGGAAACTACTGAAAACCGATGGTCTTTCGATGTATCTCTTGTCATCCCATTGGTTGCCGCGTTGTTGGGTCTCCCGGATTCGAAGAATACAATACGTTTGCACTCGGATGAATATGTGCTATGCGCATCTCCTGCGAATGAACGTTGGTATTCGTGCTTCCGGTTGATTTCAAAACTCGAATTACGACCCGTGGCGCTAACGGACATATCTCTGTCTTGCGATCATCTCGATACCAGCCGGGCCATGTTGGTGATTGCTCGTTGAGAGCTTTTGATTTCTTTCAACATATGTACCCATTTTCAATTCCTTTGTGAAATGTCCCGTTCTTATTGATTAAAAACGTTCCATATTAATTGATTTCGTTGCGAGGTTTTGACCTCTATATGAGACGTTTTTCAAAGACTGCATTCATTTTTAAAACAAACCATAACCTTTATTTCATAAATAAAGGTTCAAAAAGCTTTACGTAGATTATCAAATAATGATAATCTAAAATATCCTGTTTACACACGACCATTACATAATGGTTTACAATACAAATATGTTACATCGAAATCAGTTTCTTGAATGCAGTTTTTACACAATATCATACAAACATGGACTCCAAATCTTGTCCTTATTTTAGTATGCAACAGCGGAAGCTCTTAGTATTCACCTGAGAATAAACATGCTTTAAACGTCAACAAAAATGTTGGTAAGTTATAGGTTTAACCTATATATATATATCAAATCGTAACAATAGACCACAAAATTTCATATTTCAATACACATCCCATACATAGAGATAAAAATCATTCATATGGTGAACACCTGGTAACCGACATTAACAAGATGCATATATAAGAATATCCCCATCATTTCGGGACACCCTTCGGATATGATATAAATTTCGAAGTACTAAAGCATCCACTACTTTGGATGGGGTTTGTTAGGCCCAATAGATCTATCTTTAGGATTCGCGTCAAATAGGGTGTCTGTTCCCTAATTCTTAGATTACCAGACTTAATAAAAAGGGGCATATTCGATTTCGATAATTCAACCATAGAATGTAGTTTCACGTACTTGTGTCTATTTTGTAAATCATTTATAAAACCTTCATGTATTCTCATCCCAAAAATATTAGATTTTAAAAGTGGGACTATAACTCACTTTCACAGATTTTTACTTCGTCGGGAAGTAAGACTTGGCCACTGGTTGATTCACGAACCTATAACAATATATACATATATATCAAAGTATGTTCAAAATATATTTACAACACTTTTAATATATTTTGATGTTTTAAGTTTATTAAGTCAGCTGTCCTCGTTAGTAACCTACAACTAGTTGTTCACAGTTAGATGTATAGAAATAAATCGATAAATATTATCTTGAATCAATCCACGACCCAGTGTATACGTATCTCAGTGTTGATCACAACTCAAACTATATATATTTTGGAATCAACCTCAACCCTTTATAGCTAACTCCAACATTCACATATAGAGTGTCTATGGTTTTTCCGAAATATATAAAGATGTGTCGACATGATAGTTCAAAACATTGTATACGTGTCTATGGTATCTCAAGATTACATAATATACAATACAAGTTGATTAAGTTATGGTTGGAATAGATTTGTTACCAATTTTCACGTAGCTAAAATGAGAAAAATTATCCAATCTTGTTTTACCCATAACTTCTTCATTTTAAATCCGTTTTGAGTGAATCAAATTGCTATGGTTTCATATTGAACTCTATTTTATGAATCTAAATAGAAAAAGTATAGGTTTATAGTCGAAAAATAAGTTACAAGTCATTTTTGTAAAGGTAGTCATTTCAGTCGAAAGAACGACGTCTAGATGACCATTTTAGAAAACATACTTCCACTTTGAGTTTAACCATAATTTTTGGATATAGTTTCATGTTCATAATAAAAATCATTTTCCCAGAATAACAACTTTTAAATCAAAGTTTATCATAGTTTTTAATTAACTAACCCAAAACAGCCCACGGTGTTACTACGACGGCGTAAATCCAGTTTTACGGTGTTTTTCGTGTATCCAGGTTTTAAATCATTAAGTTAGCATATCATATAGATATAGAACATGTGTTTAGTTGATTTTAAAAGTCAAGTTAGAAGGATTAACTTTTATTTGCGAACAAGTTTAGAATTAACTAAACTATGTTCTAGTGATTACAAGTTTAAACCTTCGAATAAGATAGCTTTATATGTATGAATCGAATGATATTATGAACATCATTACTACCTCAAGTTCCTTGCATAAACCTACTGGAAATGAGAAAAATAGATCTAGCTTCAAAGGATCCTTGGATGGCTTGAAAGTTCTTGAAGCAGAATCATGACACGAAAACAATTTCAAGTAAGATTTCCACTCGAAATAAGATTGTTATAGTTATAGAAATTGAATTAAAGTTTGAATATGATTATTACCTTGTATTAGAAAGATAACCTACTGTAAGTAACAAAGGTTTCTTGATCTTGGATGATTACTTGGAATGGATTTAGAAAACTTGGAAGTAAACTTGCAATCTTGGAAGTATTCTTGATTTTATGAAACTAGAACTTTTGGAATTTATGAAAAACACTTAGAACTTGAAGATAGAACTTGAGAGAGATCAATTAGATGAAGAAAATTGAAGAATGAAAGTGTTTTTAGGTGTTTTTGGTCGTTGGTGTATGGATTAGATATAAAGGATATGTAATTTTGTTTTCATGTAAATAAGTCATGAATGATTACTCATATTTTTGTAATTTTATGAGATATTTCATGCTAGTTGCCAAATGATGGTTCCCACAAGTGTTAGGTGACTCAAATGGGCTACTAAGAGCTGATCATTGGAGTGTATATACAAATAGTACATACATCTAAAAGCTGTGTATTGTACGAGTACGAATACGGGTGCATACGAGTAGAATTGTTGATGAAACTGAACGAGGATGTAATTGTAAGAATTTTTGTTAAGTAGAAGTATTTTGATAAGTTTCTTGAAGTCTTTCAAAAGTGTATGAATACATATTAAAACACTACATGTATATACATTTTAACTGAGTCGTTAAGTCATCGTTTAGTCGTTACATGTAAATGTTGTTTTGAAACCTTTAGGTTAACGATCTTGTTGAATGTTGTTAACCCATTGTTTATTATAACAAATGAGATGTTAAATTGTTATATTATCATGATATTATGATATATAATATATCTTAGTATGATATATATACAGTTAAATGTCGTTACAACGATAATCGTTACATATATGTCTCGTTTCGAAATCATTAAGTTAGTAGTCTTATTTTTACATATGTATTTCATTGTTAATACACTTAATAATATATTTACTTATCATTTAACATAATTAACCAAGTGTATCAATATCTTAATATGTTTCATATGTACCTAGTAAGACGTTGTTATAACGATAATCGTTATATATATCGTTTTCGAGTTTCTTAAATTAATAGTCTCATTTTTATGTATATAACTCATTGTTAAAATACCTAATGAGATACATACTTATAATAAAATCATGTTAACTATATATATAACCATATATATGTCATCGTATAGTTTTTACAAGTTTTAACATTCGTGAATCACCGATCAAATTGGGTGGTCAATTGTCTATATGAAACCTATTTCAATTAATCAAGTCTTAACAAGTTTGATTGCTTAACATGTTGGAAACACTTAATCATTTAAATAACAATTTCATTTAATATATATAAACATGGAAATGTTCGGGTCACTACAGTACCTACCTGTTAAATAAATTTCGTCCCGAAATTT
The DNA here is from genome assembly GCF_046630445.1 of Rutidosis leptorrhynchoides. Taxonomy (NCBI): domain Eukaryota; kingdom Viridiplantae; phylum Streptophyta; class Magnoliopsida; order Asterales; family Asteraceae; genus Rutidosis; species Rutidosis leptorrhynchoides. Next base: position 158,256,704 of record NC_092341.1, on the reverse strand, counting down.
TAAGCAGTTGGAGGTGTTGACGTATCTTCTGGAAATAAATGCGGGTATTTCTTCTTCATCTGATCTTCACGCTCCCAGGTGAACTCGGGTCCTCTACGAGCATTCCATCGAACCTTAGCAATCGGTATCTTGTTTTGTTTAAGTCTCTTAACCTCACAATCCATTATTTCGACGGGTTCTTCAATGAATTGAAGTTTTTCATTGATTTGGATTTCGTCCAACGGAATAGTGAGATCTTCTTTAGCAAAACATTTCTTCAAATTTGAGACGTGGAAAGTGTTATGTACAGCTGCGAGTTGTTGAGGTAGCTCCAGTTGGTAAGCTACTGGTCTGACACGATCTATAATCTTGAATGGTCCAATGTACCTTGGACTTAGTTTCCCCCGTTTACCAAATCGAACAACGCCTTTCCAAGGTGAAACCTTAAGCATGACCATTTCTCCAATTTCAAACTCTATATCTTTTCTTTTACTGTCCGCGTAGCTCTTTTGTCGACTCTGGGCGGTTTTCAATCTTTGTTGAATTTGGATGATTTTCTCGGTATTTTCTTGTATTATCTACGGACCCGTAATCTGTCTATCCCCCACTTCACTCCAACAAATCGAAGACCTGCACTTTCTACCATAAAGTGCTTCAAACGGCGCCATCTCAATGCTTGAATGGTAGCTGTTGTTGTAGGAAAATTCTGCTAACTTTAGATGTCGATCCCAACTGTTTCCGAAATCAATAACACAAGCTCGTAGTATGTCTTCAAGCATTTGTATCGTCCTTTCGCTCTGCCCATCAGTTTGTGGATGATAGGCAGTACTCATGTCTAGACGAGTTCCCAATACTTGCTGTAATGTCTGCCAGAATCTTGTAATAAATCTGCCATCCCTATCAGAGATAATAGAGATTGGTATTCCATGTCTGGAGACGACTTCCTTCAAATACAATCGTGCTACCTTCTCCATCTTGTCATCTTCTCTTATTGGCAGGAAGTGTGCTGACTTGGTGAGACGATCAACTATTACCCAAATAGTATCATAACCACTTGCAGTCCTTGGCAATTTAGTAATGAAATCCATGGTAATGTTTTCCCATTTCCATTCCGGGATTTCAGGTTGTTGTAGTAGACCTGATGGTTTCTGATGTTCAGCTTTGACCTTAGAACACGTCAAACATACTCCTACATATTTAACAATATCGGCTTTCATACCTGGCCTCCAAAAATGTTTCTTAAGATCCTTGTACATCTTCCCCGTTCCAGGATGTATTGAGTATCTGGTTTTATGAGCTTCTCTAAGTACCATTTCTCTCATATCTCCAAATTTTGGTTCCCAAATTCTTTCAGCCCTATACCGGGTTCCATCTTCCTGAATATTAAGATGCTTCTCCAATCCTTTGGGTATTTCATCCTTTAAATTTCCCTCTTTTAAAACTCCTTGTTGCGCCTCCTTTATTTGAGTAGTAAGGTTAGTGTGAATCATTATATTCATAGATTTTACTCGAATGGGTTCTCTGTCCTTTCTGCTCAAGGCATCGGCTACCACATTTGCCTTCCCCGGGTGGTAACGAATCTCAAAGTCGTAATCATTCAACAATTCAATCCACCTACGCTGCCTCATATTCAGTTGTTTCTGATTAAATATGTGTTGAAGACTTTTGTGGTCGGTATATATAATACTTTTGACCCCATATAAGTAGTGCCTCCAAGTCTTTAATGCAAAAACAACCGCGCCTAATTCCAAATCATGCGTCGTATAATTTTGTTCGTGAATCTTCAATTGTCTAGATGCATAAGCAATCACCTTCATCCGTTGCATTAATACACAACCGAGACCTTGCTTTGATGCGTCACAATAAATCACAAAATCATAATTCCCTTCAGGCAATGACAATATAGGTGCCGTAGTTAGATTTTTCTTCAATAATTGAAACGCCTTCTCTTGTTCATCCTTCCATTCAAATTTCTTCCCTTTATGCGTTAATGCAGTCAAGGGTTTTGCTATTTTGGAGAAATCTTGGATGAATCTTCTGTAGTAACCAGCCAATCCTAAAAATTGACGTATATGCTTCGGAGTTTTTGGTGTTTCCCACTTTTCAACGGTTTCGATCTTTGCCGGGTCCACCTGGATACCTTCTTTGTTCACTATATGACCGAGGAATTGAACTTCTTCCAACTAAAATGCACACTTTGAAAACTTAGCGTACAGTTTTTCTTTCCTCAATACTTCTAGCACTTTTCTCAAATGTTCTTCGTGCTCTTGATCATTCTTTAAGTAAATAAGTATGTCATCGATGAAAACAATGACATACTTGTCAAGATATGGCCCACACACTCAGTTCATAAGGTCCATGAACACAGCTGGTGCGTTAGTCAATCCAAACGGCATAACCATAAACTCGTAATGACCATAACGCGTCCTAAAAGCAGTTTTTGGAATATCATCCTCCTTTACTCGCATTTGATGATATCCAGAATGTAAATCGATCTTCGAATAAACCGACGAGCCTTGTAGTTGATCAAATAAGTCGTCAATTCTCGGCAGTGGATAACGGTTTTTGATGGTAAGTTTGTTCAACTCTCTGTAGTCAATACACAACCTAAATGTACCATCCTTCTTCTTGACAAACAAAATAGGAGCTCCCCATGGTGATGTGCTTGGTCAAATGAAACCACGTTCTAGTAGTTCTTGCCGTTGGCTTTGCAGTTCTTTCTTCTCACTGGGTGCGAGTCTATAAGGAGCACGAGCTATTGGTGCAGCTCCTGGTACAAGATCTATTTGAAATTCAACAGATCGATGTAGAGGTAGTCCCGGTAATTCTTTCGGAAATATATCGGGAAATTCTTTTGCGACGAGAACATCATTGATGCTCTTTTCTTCAGTTTGTACTTTCTCGACGTGTGCTAGAACAGCATAGCAACCTTTTCTTATTAGTTTTTGTGCTTTCAAATTACTAATAATATGTAGCTTCATGTTGCCCTTTTCTCCGTACACCATTAAGGGTTCTCCTTCTTCTCGTACTATGCGAATTGCATTTTTATAACATACGATCTCTGCTTTCACCTTCTTCAGCCAGTCCATGCCAACTATTACATCAAAACTCCATAACTCTACTGGTATCAAATCAATCTTAAATATTTCGCTACCCAGTTTAATTTCTCGATTCCGGCATATATTATCTGCTGAAATTAATTTACCGTTTGCTAATTCGAGTAAAAATTTACTATCCAACGGCGTCAATGGACAACTTAATTTAGCACAAAAATCTCTACTCATATAGCTTCTATCCGCACCCGAATCAAATAAAACGTAAGCAGATTTATTGTCAATAAGAAACGTACCCGTAACAAGCTCCGGGTCTTCCTGTGCCTCTGCCACATTAATATTGAAAACTCTTCCGCGACCTTGTCCATTCGTGTTCTCCTGGTTCGTGCAATTTCTAATAATGTGGCCCGGTTTTCCACATTTATAACAAACTACATTGGCATAACTTGCTCCGACACTACTTGCTCCACCATTACTCGTTCCGACACCATTTGTTCCTTTTGTTCTGTTAACCACTGGTCCGTAGACCTCACACTTCGCCGTTCTATGACCATTTCTTTTACACTTATTGCAAAATTTAGTGTAGAACCCCGAGTGATACTTTTCACACCTTTGGCATAGCTGCTTCTGATTGTTGTTGTTGTTGCAGTTGTTATTGTTGTTGGGATGATTGTTGTAGTTGCTGTTGTTGTTGTTGTTGTTGTTGTTGTTGTTGTTGTTGTTGTTGTTGTTGTTGTTGTTGTTGTTGTTGTTGTTGTTGTTGGGCCGTTTGTTGTAGTTGCGATTGATGTTGCGATTGTTGGGATAATTGTTGCGATTATTATTGTAATTGCTGTTGTTGTTGTATTGGTGATTCTTATCACCGTTTTCCTCCCACTTTCTTTTGACTTACTTCACATTGGCCTCTTCAGCCGTATGTTCTTTAATTCTTTCCTCAATCTGGTTCACTAGTTTGTGAGCCATTCTACATGCCTGTTGTATGGAGGTGGGCTCGTGTGAACTTATATCTTCTTGGATTCTTTCCGGTAATCCTTTCACAAGCGCGTCGATCTTCTCTTCCTCATCTTCGAACGCTCCCGGACACAATAGGCATAATTCTGTGAATCGTCTTTCGTACGTGATAATATCAAATCCTTGGGTTCGTAACCCTCTAAGTTCTGTCTTGAGCTTATTGACCTCAGTTCTGGGACGGTACTTCTCGTTCATCAAGTGCTTGAATGCTGACCACGGTAGTGCGTACGCATCATCTTGTCCCACTTGCTCTAGATAGGTATTCCACCATGTTAACGCAGAACCTGTGAAGGTATGTGTAGCGTACTTCACTTTGTCCTCTTCAGTACACTTACTTATGGCAAACACCGATTCGACCTTCTCGGTCCACCGTTTCAATCCGATCAGTCCTTCGGTTCCATCAAATTCCAAAGGTTTGCAGGCAGTAAATTCTTTGTAGGTGCATCCTACACGATTTCCTGTACTGCTAGATCCAAGGTTATTATTGGTATGTAGCGCAGCCTGTACTACGGCTATGTTTGAAGCTAGAAAAGTACAGAATTCCTCTTCATTCATATTCACGGTGTGTCGAGTAGTCGGTGCCATTTCCTTCAAAATAGTCAAATGGAACAAGTTAATCATACAGAATATTAAGAGTAGTTAATAGTATTTCGTAGCATAATATGAACTCATTTATAAAAGCTTTTTCTTCATATTAGCGTTTTATAAGTTTAAATTCGGGTAGTACCTACCCATTAAGTTCATACTTAGTAGCTAATATACAATTCAACTACTACAATTCAATATGAAAAACTGATTATAATAATATTTCGCATTCAAACTTTTATACAATATTTTACAAACTTACAATACCGCTTATTTTACATAAAGCATGAAATATAGCACACAATAACTTTGATACAAGATAGTTGTGAAGATAATTCTAGCTAGTACACAAGTCGTTCAGCAAAGGCAATAAAGTCACGTAATTCATACGTCCAGAAACAAGTCATGCATTCTGGTTTTACTAGGACTACTTCCCATCCTTGGTCTTGTGGTACATAACCGTTATGGCCGTTGATAAGACAGCGTGTTGTAACGTAGTCAAAGGGATGAGGGTTACGTAATGACCAACAGTCTCATAATAACCTAAAAACCTCATTTCTTACCCTAATTACCGACTCCGTCACTTGTGAGAATGTTTTGTTTAATAGTTGTAGCCCGATGTTCTTTTTCTCACTTTGGTGAGAAGCGAACATTACTAACCCGTAAGCATAGCATGCTTCTTTATGTTGCATGTTAGCCGCTTTTTCTAAATCATGAAGTCCTATATTCGGATACATTGAGTCAAAATAATTTCTTAACCCGTTGCGTAAAATAGCATTTGGGTTCCCCGCAATATATGCGTCAAAGTAAACACATCGTAACTTATGGGTTTCCCAATGTGATATCCCCCATCTTTCAAACGAAAGTCTCTTATAAACCAAGACATTCTTGGAACGTTCTTCGAATGTCTTACAAACTGATTTCGCCGTAAATAGTTGTGCCGAAGAATTCTGACCGACTCTAGACAAGATTTCATCAATCATGTCTCCGGGTAGGTCTCTTAAAATATTGGGTTGTCTATCCATTTTGTGTTTTTATACTGTAAAATAGACAAGAGTTAGATTCATAAAAAAATACTTATTAATACAAGCAATTTTTACATATATCATAAAGCATAAGCACACTATATTACATATATTACACCACACGAATACAACTATCTTATTCCGACTCGCTCGTTTCTTCTTCTTCGGTTTTGGTTCGTTTTGCCAAGTTTCTAGGGATATATGATGTTCCCCTAATACGAGATGTCGTTTTCCACAACGGTTTAGAAAAACCTGGTGGTTTAGAGGTTCCCGGGTCATTGTTACAACTTAAGGGCTTCGGGGGTTGACGATACATATAAAGTTCATCGGGGTTGGAATTAGAGTTCTCTATTTTTATGCCCTTTCCCTTATTATTTTCTTTTGCCTTTTTAAATTCAGTTGGGGTAATTTCTATAACATCATCGGAATTCTCGTCGGAATCCGATTCATCGGAGAATTGGTAATCCTCCCAATATTTTGCTTCCTTGGCGGAAACACCATTGACCATAATTAACCTTGGTCGGTTGGTTGAGGATTTTCTTTTACTTAACCGTTTTATTATTTCCCCCACCGGTTCTATTTCCTCCTCCGGTTCCTCCTCTTCCAGTTCTGATTCTTCTTCCGGTTCTGATTCTTCTTCCGGTTCTTCTTCGGGAACTTGTGAATCAGTCCAATATATATTCGACTCTTCGTTATTATTAGGTGAGTCAATGGGATTTGTGCTAGAGGTAGACATCTATCACACAATATCAAACATGTTAAGAGATTAATATATCACATAATATATACATGTTAATAATATATAGTTTCCAACAAAAATGTTAAGCAATCATTTTTAAAGAAAACACGGTCGAAGTCCAGACTCACTAATGCATCCTAACAAACTCGATAAGACACACTAATGCAAATTTTCTGGTTCTCTAAGACCAACGCTCGGATACCAACTGAAATGTCCCGTTCTTATTGATTAAAAACGTTCCATATTAATTGATTTCGTTACGAGGTTTTGACCTCTATATGAGATATTTTTCAAAGACTGCATTCATTTTTAAAACAAACCATAACCTTTATTTCATAAATAAAGGTTCAAAAAGCTTTACGTAGATTATCAAATAATGATAATCTAAAATATCCTGTTTACACACGACCATTACATAATGGTTTAAAATACAAATATGTTACATCGAAATCAGTTTCTTGAATGCAGTTTTTACACAATATCATACAAACATGGACTCCAAATCTTGTCCTTATTTTAGTATGCAACAGCAGAAGCTCTTAGTATTCACCTGAGAATAAACATGCTTTAAACGTCAACAAAAATGTTGGTGAGTTATAGGTTTCACCTATATATATCAAATCGTAACAATAGACCACAAGATTTCATATTTCAATACACATCCCATACATAGAGATAAAAATCATTCATATGGTGAACACCTGGTAACCGACATTAACAAGATGCATATATAAGAATATCCCCATCATTCCGGGACACCCTTCGGATATGATATAAATTTCGAAGTACTAAAGCATCCGGTACTTTGGATGGGGTTTGTTAGGCCCAATAGATCTATCTTTAGGATTCGTGTCAATTAGGGTGTCTGTTCCCTAATTCTTAGATTACCAGACTTAATAAAAAGGGGCATATTCGATTTCGATAATTCAACCATAGAATATAGTTTCACGTACTTGTGTCTATTTTGTAAATCATTTATAAAACCTGCATGTATTCTCATCCCAAAAATATTAGATTTTAAAAGTGGGACTATAACTCACTTTCACAGATTTTTACTTCGTCGGGAAGTAAGACTTGGCCACTGGTTGATTCAAGAACCTATAACAATATATACATATATATCAAAGTATGTTCGAAATATATTTACAACACTTTTAATATATTTTGATGTTTTAAGTTTATTAAGTCAGATGTCCTCGTTAGTAACCTACAACTAGTTGTCCACAGTTAGATGTACAGAAATAAATCGATAAATATTATCTTGAATCAATCTATGACCCAGTGTATACGTATCTCAGTGTTGATCACAACTCAAACTATATATATTTTGGAATCAACCTCAACCCTGTATAGCTAACTCCAACATTCACATATAGAGTGTCTATGGTTGGTCCGAAATATATATAGATGTGTCGACATGATAGGTCGAAACATTGTATATGTGTCTATGGTATCTCAAGATTACATAATATACAATACAAGTTGATTAAGTTATGGTTGGAATAGATCTGTTACCAATTTTCACGTAGCTAAAATGAGAAAAATTATCCAATCTTGTTTTACCCATAACTTCTTCATTTTAAATCCGTTTTGAGTGAATCAAATTGCTATGGTTTCATATTGAACTCTATTTTATGAATCTAAACAGAAAAAGTATAGGTTTATAGTGAGAAAAATAAGTTACAATTCGTTTTTTTAAAGGTAGTCATTTCAGTCGAAAGAACGACGTCTAGATGACCATTTTAGAAAACATACTTCTACTTTGAGTTTAACCATAATTTTTGGATATAGTTTCATGTTCATAATAAAAATCATTTTCCCAGAATAACAACTTTTAAATAAAAGTTTATCATAGTTTTTAATTAACTAACCCAAAACAGCCCGCGGTGTTACTACGACGGCGTAAATCCGGTTTTACGGTGTTTTTTGTGTTTTCAGGTTTTAAATCATTAAGTTAGCATATCATATAGATATAGAACATGTACTTAGTTGATTTTAAAAGTCAAGTTAAAAGGATTAACTTTTATTTGCGAACAAGTTTAGAATTAACTAAACTATGTTCTAGTGATTACAAGTTTAAACCTTCGAATAAGATAGCTTTATATGTATGAATCGAATGATGTTATGAACATCATTACTACCTCAAGTTCCTTGGATAAACCTACTGGAAATGAGAAAAATAGATCTAGCTTCAAAGGATCCTTGGATGGCTTGAAAGTTCTTGAAGCAGAATCATGACACGAAAACAATTTCAAGTAAGATTTCCACTCGAAATAAGATTGTTATAGTTATAGAAATTGAATTAAAGTTTGAATATGATTATTACCTTGTATTAGAAAGATAACCTACTGTAAGTAACAAAGGTTTCTTGATCTTGGATGATTACTTGGAATGGATTTAGAAAACTTGGAAGTAAACTTGCAATCTTGGAAGTATTCTTGATTTTATGAAACTAGAACTTTTGGAATTTGTGTAGAACACTTAGAACTTGAAGATAGAACTTGAGAGAGATCAATTAGATGAATAAAATTGAAGAATGAAAGTGTTTTTAGGTGTTTTTGGTCGTTGGTGTATGGATTAGATATAAAGGATATGTAATTTTGTTTTCATGTAAATAAGTCATGAATGATTACTCATATTTTTATAATTTTATGAGATATTTCATGCTAGTTGCCAAATGATGGTTCCCACATGTGTTAGGTAACTCACATGGGCTGCTAAGAGCTGATCATTGGAGTGTATATACAAATAGTACATACATCTAAAAGCTGTGTATTGTACGAGTACAAATACTGGTGCATACGAGTAGAATTGTTGATGAAACTGAACGAGGATGTAATTGTAAGCATTTTTGTTAAGTAGAAGTATTTTGATAAGTATCTTGAAGTCTTTCAAAAGTGTATGAATACATATTAAAACACTACATGTATATACATTTTAACTGAGTCGTTAAGTCATCGTTTAGTCGTTACATGTAAATGTTGTTTTGAAACCTTTAGGTTAACGATCTTATTGAATGTTGTTAACCCATTGTTTATTATAACAAATGAGATGTTAAATTATTATATTATCATGATATTATGATATATAATATATCTTAGTATGATATATATACAGTTAAATGTCGTTACAACGATAATTGTTACATATATGTCTCGTTTCGAAATCATTAAGTTAGTAGTCTTATTTTTACATATGTATTTCATTGTTAATACACTTAATAATATATTTACTTATCATTTAACATAATTAACCAAGTGTATCAATATCTTAATATGATTCATATGTACCTAGTAAGACGTTGTTATAACGATAATCGTTATATATATCATTTTCGAGTTTCTTAAATTAATAGTCTCATTTTTATGTATATAACTCATTGTTAAAATACCTAATGAGATACATACTTATAATAAAATAATGGTAACTATATATATAACCATATATATGTCATCGTATAGTTTTTACATGTTTTAACGTTCGTGAATCACCGATCAACTTGGGTGGTCAATTGTCTATATGAAACCTATTTTAATTAATCAAGTCTTAACAAGTTTTATTGCTTAACATGTTGGAAACACTTAATCATGTAAATAACAATTTTATTTAATATATATATAAACATGGAAAAGTTCGGGTCACTACACTTTGTGGGTGAGCTTAACATATCATGTACAAGGGTTTCCTTTGATGTTATATATGTGCTAAAACCATAGGTTGTTAGGGTTTTCAGATTTTATACATGTATCTTCTGCGCTTAGTAATGAAATACTGTGATATCTTTGTGTTTGTCTTCTGTCTTGAAATAAACTTCTACACAGTATACGGGTGACAAATATGCTTGATGAACTGCTTTTACTTCTGTCTTTTCCTTGTACTTATGTACCTTGTTTTGAAATTTTGTAACTGTAACTGTGGAGGCATCTGTGAATCCCTTTGACTTTCATTTGCTTGCTCAAAACGAAAACCCGTCATAGTATGCCCATACTTTTTATAGCGTCGGGTGGCTCTTGTTAGTTTAATTTTGATGATTTGGCCGAGGGCCAATTTGAATTTACCAGGAGGGACGAGTTTGTTCGATCGTTCTCCAAATTCAATGTTAACTATGATGTCGACGAAGATATCGTCTCTAAAGGGTCTTCCCCGGACATGTTGGGATCTGTTTCCGCCCTTCCTGTTGATAAGGTGAGAGCTGCTCGGGATCCGTAAGTGAAGTTGAAGGCTGCTTTTGGGGAGCTTGACCGGTTGAGGTCTGAGCTTCCGACTTCCCTGAAAAGGTGTATGGCCTCGCCGTCTGTGATGGGGCCATGTGGTTCTTATTTTAAGTGGTTTGGCGCTGCCAGCGCGCCTGATATGTTTTAGCTTATATGGAAGCATCATCTTGGATCCAACCTTGCTCTTAATCCGGAAATGGCTGATAAAGTCAAGGTGAATGCCTTTAAGGAGATTCGTACGACGCAGGCAGCGGTGAATAACATCCGATTAAATGATTCAAGAGTTTGCGTGCCGAGGAGAGTACGACGGTCAACCAATTGTTAGAATATAAGTTCTAGGTTGTTTTATTGGTCATTTGTATTGTATCCGAGGTATGTATCTCGGATACCAATTTTTGTAATGGTTACGCTATTTTGGCTATGTAACCATGTGAATATTTATTTGATTATCATACTTTATTGTTGAACTAGTTCATTTCTTCGTATGTATGTCTACAATACATTTGTATTAGTTTTAGCGTGTATACCGTGCAGTCACGCGTGTTTATGCCATCTACTCATTGGCCGTTTATCAGAATAAACTTGTACCGATGAGGGCTATACAATCACCTCTTAAGGGGGTACAAAATAACTTGCATGGGACTTATGTGGATGCTGGAATCCGTCTGCCGCTAACCGGTTATTATTATGTAAACATCGTTGTAAATAACATAATGAATAAGTTATTGTAAATGGTAAAATTCTTTTATTCATTCCTTAAAAAGGAAAAACATACATAGAGTCTTTATTAGGAGAAAAAGTCATAAATATCATGATAACCATGAGTTGAAGTGATCAGTTTCAATCATGGTACCCATCTAAAAATCAGTTGTTGCGCTTAGAGACTTTTGTTTCCTTCAACCGTTGTCTTGTCTCGGTTGGAGCTCTAGTAGCTTTCAGTCCTGGAACGTTTGGATGTCGGATTGAAGGGTTCAGCCTTTTCGTACACACCATTAAATGGTTTCTCCATTCCCGGCCGGTGACGCCAGCCGGCAACTGCCTTCTCTGCCTTATTGACGATGACTGAATTTTTACCACTGAAGTGTGCTGATGGGGAGAAAAAGGTTAGCCTTTTAAGAACAGATACACGTTTTTCCTTCATGACATGTGGTGTCTTCCATGATTCGGCACATTGCCTATCTCGAGTGCACTTGTTCCCGGGGAAAGGGTGTCGGGTGGATTGAACCATTCCCACACCTCGCCGGGTTGGGAGTTAGAGTATACCATGAGCGGTAGAGGCTATTGCACCAAACTTCCCTGAAGAACTGTCTTCCCAGTATCACATTTGTGGCAGTCACAGATTTGACGGCATAAAAGTCGATTACTTCACTACAGAGGTAGGGTTGAGTACCCACCGTGACCGTTGCCTTGAGTTTACCTATGGGTTCTTCATTGGAACCCGTGAACCCAGAAATGACAGCATTAGATTGTCTCATCTTCCTTCCAACAAACTTTGGGAGTTTTGAAAGGCAATGGGCATACAGGACTTTAACTTCACTTCCCGTGTCGGTGTACATTTCACCGACTGGGAACCCGTCTATTAAGCCGATAATTACTACCGGTTCATCTCTAGAGTGTCACGCCGGTAATCCCGGGAATGTGATAGTAGTATCTTTACAGGAGCTTTGTGGAGCGAACTCGTCGTTCTTGATGTTGATCATGTTAATGACAACTTTATCTTTTGCCTTCTCGCGCTTCTTACCGTCTTCCTTTTGCCAACTGAATGTTTTGCTGGGGTCAGCCTTTTTGAACTTTTGACCTGACAACAAGTGATTAGGTTCGCCTGCCATGATTTTGGCAATGATTTCACGTATAAGCGCTTTGCATTCATCGGTGTCATGACCATTGTCTTTGTGGAATTCACAGTATTTGTCTGAATTTTTGTGATGACCCGGAAATTTCTGACCAAATTTAAACTTTATCTTTAAATGATTTAATGTTTCCGAAATGATAAGCAAAGTCTATGAAGTTGAATCTTAAAATTTTAGAACTGTTTCATGTATTAAATTACATTTTAGAACTGTGTCACGACTTTCCTACCGTAAAACAGTATTTGCTACAGTAAAATGACTTCCTACCGTAAAACACTATTTGCTACAGTAAAACCGTTATTTTGCTACAGTGCTACAGTGAAAACGACTTTCATTTCATTAGCGAAATACTCCGCAAAGATTATGTAATCTTTAATATTTTAGAGATTATTCATTTCTAATTCAAGCCGAAAATCAAATGAGCTTAATATGATATTAACTCATTAAATCTGTATTACATCAGAAGAAAATATACATACATATATTTTCATAAAAACGGTAATAAAAATTCTTTTGTACAAAGTATTAATTGTGAAATCTTTAACGGGTAGGTAATACTTGGGAAATATATAGGTTCACAATTAATATGTTATATTCTACATTCTTCAACTTTGATTCAAAAATTATTAACTATGCTCACAGCGATATACAATCGTTTTCATACAAATTCAATTACATATTCTGATATTGACGGATCAGAATCCAAGTCATAACTCTGAACCGGTGAAATCATTCTTAGATCTCTACATCTTTCAAAGCTATACTTTGACTACAAAACTGTGAAAGATCCTTTGGTATTGTTTTTACCAAAAATAACCTTGCAATTCCTTTTCAAAGTATCCAGTATTATCAACCATTCAACCAGTCAACGACGACCTTTCAGACTTGTAATTTTGGCATATACGTTTTCGTTACTGGGGAACCTTTCATGTTCCACCACATTAGCAGTAAATTTACCAACAACTTCATTGATCTTTGACCTTCCGAAAAATCCTTATACTCATTGAAACTGTATCATGTACTCATCCACATCTTGTAACGGCAATTGCCATACCAACTATCGGGAATTAGCAATCAGTATCTTGAAATCTTGTAGCACGTCTACGCCAACAGTTATATCTGTACATATAACGTCTACCTCCTGGACTTACATACTTCGAATGTGAAGTTTCCGAAAAAACACCCCAAACTACGAAACTAGTTCTCCGAATTCTGGAAAAATGTTGATGAAGCAGCAAAAACTGTAAACGACCTTAACAGTCAAAAGTTTAATGATAAAGAATAGTATGGTGGTAAAGCATAGAAAAAGAGAAGGTTTGGAATTGAAAAATGGATTGAGCAGACCATGAAGGAGGCTGTGGACAAATCACAAAGACTAAATCTACCTTCAAAGAATCCAAATGATTCAGAGTCTGCTGAAATCATTAGCGAATACCTTGCTCCTTACTCTAAAACCTTTGCGGATAATATTCTTCATCATCATCTTATCTTAAATATTCTAAGATATCATCGTATCTCCCAATATAAATATCCTCCATATTTTTGAAGATATTTTTCAAAACCATTCTTATCTGAAATCATTACCTCTTCGCGCTATCTGTGTTACATCATAAAAGAAACTATTTTAGTTTCTAAAATCTGAAAATTCGAAAAAAATGGATGTTTTGAAGTAATGTTGGGAACTGAAGCATGAGTTAGTATAATATAATGATACTTGATCAACGTGATTATATTACAGTAAGTCATGTTGAGTTTTTAATGGAACGTGACAAAGGTTCACAGATCACACCCTCATCATAAACCATGTTACATAACTCTTTCATTCTATATAATCTCTAAATATATCAAGAAAATATATTTCTTGATGATTCGGTCTTTTCCGGATATTCTGGTAATTTGACAAGTCGGATTGTGCCATTACCGTTTCTTTCTTAGAACATTAATTATGTTTATTCTGAAATTCATACCTACAAATTCTGGACCATTACTCGCTTGACTTAAGGTCGGGAAGAGAAAACGAAAGCATGAAGCTCTGAAATATAATGGAGAACATAAAGCCCAATAACAACCCCGAAATTACAAACCGTGTATATCAATGCGTATAGCAATATAAAGACACGGGAGAATGAAAAACACTATAACCCTAAGGTAATAGTAGAAGAAAATAACTTCCTCTGGTGACAGATGAAAAAGAAGAATGAAGGATACGATAGCCAGGAAAATATCAAGAATCAGAACTGGATTAAGCATTTTCACAATCTATTGGGATGTATGAAATAAGAAAGAAGATTATAGGAGTGGTGAAAATAAATGAAACGGAAGAGGTCAATTTATAGCAATCGAGACAGATTACGCATTTAATCAAAGAAAATCCTAATTTCCGCAAATTCCGAAGAATCAAATCTTATTTAGATTATGAAGATTTTCTATTCCATAAATTCCGGAAATCAATCGTAACTACGTCAAAAGCTAAGACGAATCTCTATTCTTTTATTTCACTCTTTTACGATAACTTCTCTCATACGCTTCGAGAAATCGGATTGTTTTATCCATATAATTCAACGGTGATAAAATTCTATTTATCAACTCATATTCGTCATGAAAACATTTCTATTGTTAGCCATGACGACCTCACTTAAATTTCGGGACGAAATTTCTTTAACGGGTAGGTACTGTGATGACCCGAAAATTTCTGACCAAATTTAAACTTTATCTTTAAATGATTTAATGTTTTCGACACGATAAGCAAAGTCTATGAAGTTGAATCTTAAAATTTTAGAACTGTTTCATGTATTAAATTACATTTGACTGCTCTCGACGATTCATGAACAATTATATGTATGTATGTATGTATATATATATATATATATATATATATATATATATATATATATATATATATATATATATATATGTACAAGTAAAAACGACTTTCCTACCGTAAAACAGTATTTGCTACAGTAAAATGATTTTCCTACCATAAAACACTATTTGCTACAGTAAAACCGTATTTTGCTACAGTGAAAACGACTTTGCTACAGTGATTTGCTACAGTAAAACACTATTTGCTACAGTAAACACTATTTTGCTACAGTAAAATACTATTTGCTACAGTACCACTATTTGCTACAGTTACACACTATTTGCTACAGTAAACACTATTTGATGTCGACGAACTAGCAAACAAAAACAGGATAAGGCGGCCTTGCGATCGCATGGCAAAAACACTGAAAACTCATGCGATCGCATGAGGTACTGTAGCAGGCCACATACTATAAAAGCTCGATTCATTCCTCTGTATTATTATTATTTTTATATTATTATTATTATTATTATTATTATTATTATTATTATTATTATTATTATTATTAAGATTATTATTATTATTAATCTTATTATAATATTAATATTAGTAGTATATATACCTAAAATACTACGACGAGGTTATGAGCGTGTCACCTTCAAAATGGGTTTTTGAGCGGGATAGAGCTAAGGAAATTATGGGTTATTGTCAAGGAGGTTATGGGTAATGTTCGAGGGTATATTTGTGAATCAAATCTAGTATTTATCATCTCTGTTGCGTCTACGTACTTTCCTACAATATTGAATCTCAATATTGATACGTAAGCACTCATATTTTATCTTTTATACATTAATTGTGTATCCATGTCTAGTGCTCGAGTATATATATTTATGCATGCTTGTATGCTAAATTTTTTTGTTAAATAGTTATGATGAATCACGAAGTAAATACATATATTACTGGTAAAAGGTATATGATATACATGTTTTTGGAAAGCTGGCGAAAAATCAATAACTTTTCATTTAGATATTGAATAATTTCGATGAACGGATTAAAAGATATGATCAACTGAATTATGATTAACGTTAATTGAAATTGCTTTTGAATCTATAATTAAGATTTAAACAACTTGTTTACGAGATTGATAAATTGGATTTTTGAATATTACCAACCGTGTAAATGAATCCTTATATAAGGTATGTCTCGTTTTGTTGAACTATTGTCAAAATTGACTTTTTGAAACGACTTTGGATAACTTTTGTATGTCGATCTCGAGCATTAGGATTGTTATACACTATGACCTGACCTAGATTGATAGACATTTATTGACCAACATATGTTCTCTAGGTTGAGATCTACGGTTATTTGATATTCCGAGTTTCGGTCACGTTTTGGTGAACAACTTTATGTGCTGCTAAGGTGAGTTTCATAAGATCCCTTTTACTCTCTACATTTTTGGGCTGAGAATACATGCAAATGCTTTATAAACTGATTTACAATATTTATATGCGTGAGTTTCATTTGCTCCCTTTTTAATTGCTTTTGCAATATATATTTTTGGGCTGAGAATACATGCACTTTATTTTAAACACAATGGATACAAGTAAATACTAAATTCTACACTGAGTTTAAACTGAAAATCCCTTAGCTTTGGTAACTAATAACTGCCAGTTATAAGAACTGGTGGGCGCGAGTAGTAGTATATGGATCCGTAGGGCTTGATATCCCCGTCCGAGCTAGAGCGCTAGCCTTTTAACGGACGTATGCTATTTGAGAAGCGTACACGTTGGTTTGCGTGTACTATTAAGATGATTATACAAAGGGTACAAATTATATATACGTTAAGTTTAGTTACCAGGGTGCTCAATCTTGTAGAATATTTTGATAAACGTTTCTGGATGAAACAACTGAAATCTTGTGATCCACCTTTATACACAGATTATGCGAAACATAAAAACTATGAACTCACCAACCTTTATGTTGACACTTGTTAGCATGTTTATTCTCAGGTTTCCTAGAAGTCTTCCGCTGTTGCTTATATGTTAGACAAGCTATGTGCATGGAGTCTTACATGACATACTTTTCAAGGAAACGTTGCATTCACCAAATTATCACCATGTATCTTATTTTGACTGCATTGTCAACGGAAGTACTATTGTAAACTATTATTTACGGTGATTGTCTATATGTAGAAATCATCATATGTCGAAAACCTTTGATTTAAATATTCATTTATGGTGTGCCTTTTCAAAAGAATGCAATGTTTACAAAACGTATCATATAGAGGTCAAATACCTCGCAATGAAATCAATGAATGACGTATTGTCCATATGGATTTGGAGCGATCGTCACAGTTGGTATCAGAGCGTTGGTCCTAGTGAACCAGGTCTTGCATGAGTGTGTCTAACTGGTTATTGTTAGGATGCATTAGTGAGTCTGGTCTATGACCGTATATGTTTTTACCAAGTTTTGCTTACCATTTATCGTCGAAAATTACTTGCTTATCATTCCTAAGTCTAGACACGTCTTACTGCATTTACTGCATAGATAGTGTGCCGACAAAATTCATATCTTAGCATATCTGTTACTGTAAACTTTTCCTGACATCTTCCGAAAATTTCTCCGTAATTTACGGGATTTTGGTATTATATATACATATGTAAATTATGTATTGAGGAGTACCAATCTAAATTCTATAATCTATCTTATATCAAAAATCAATTCCCTGATTTTACAAGATGGATCACGTATCTAGTTCAAATTCCTTAAATTCCGACAGCTATTCCGATATGGATATTCACATGAACTCCGAAGACAGTGTAACCGGAATGGATCAACCAATTAGCCATCATCTATTCTGGATGAATTGGGGATGGGTTCGTAGCTTACTTAGTCATTGGAGACAAGAAGAAGGCGATCCCTTCCATCCACCACATTGCCCTCTTGGCGAAGAACCTGAAGCACTTACCGGCGAACCTGTTTGTAATACCATTTTCTCTCTCATTTCCAGAGTATCTAGTCATGATTATATACTATCTCACATTCTAAATCTTATTCGTCCGCTCGTCCGAACCACCGATCATCCCGGTATAATAGAAGAAGTCAACGAGCTTCGCGCTCGGGTAGTGGCTTTGGAGAATATGGTGCGAAGGTTACAAATACCAGCAGCAGCACCAGCAGCATAACCAGTACCACCATCATCAACAACAACAGTACCATTACCACCACCAACAACCACATCCGCATCCCACACCTCAATATCACATCTAAAAACTGTACTTCAGATATCAACATCATACGCACCGTAGATACCAAGGAGTGCCAACAACAATAAATGATGAAGTACTGATTCATAACTTCATAGAAGAAATATTCTACGGTGATTATGTAATCTCTAAAATCTTAGAGATTATTTATCCCAGTTCTAACCGTAAATCAGATAAATAGAAGGAAGAATAGAAACCCTGACAAGAATGATGCATAAGGTACAAGCTAGACTTGTTTTACCAACAACATCAATAGTACCCTTAGCCTCACTAGCACAGTTAGTGCTGTCAACATCATTAGAATCATCAGCACCTCTAACATCACAAGTTCCGCCAGTTCAAGAAAGCACCGTGGATATTATTACAAGTTAACAACGCGTATATTTGTATCAACGAGTTATGAAATATTAACTCATTCCCTCTGAAGAATTTATATGTATATCTTATATATATATTTTAAAATCATCATAAATCTTTTCGTACTAAGCTATTAAGTATGAATTGAAAAAGGGTAAATACTACTCGGTTAAATTCATATTACTAATATGCTATGATGTACATCCTTCGTTAACAACTTAACCTTCGATAACTACAATCTCTGTTTCAATCCAAAGAATTCCGTTTCATAATAAACCAAGTGTATTATTCAATAATATGGTTGATTTTACACTTTCATCTTCGATGCACTCGAAACTTTCTAGAAAACATCATTTGCACCTTACGAAGTTTGCAAGAATTCCACGAATATCAACACCCTTCACCAAGGAATATCAATAAGAATAAATAATGAAGTATTGATTTCATTAGCGAAATACTCCGCAAAGATTATGTAATCTTTAATATTTTAGAGATTATTCATTTCTAATTCAAGCCGAAAATCAAATGAGCTTAATATGATATTAACTCATTAAATCTGTATTACATCTGAAGAAAATATACATACATATATTTTCATAAAAACGGTAATAAAAATTCTTTTGTACAAAGTATTAATTGTGAAATCTTTAACGGGTAGGTAATACTCGGGAAATATATAAGTTCACAATTAATATGTTATATTGTACATTCTTCAACTTTGATTCAAAAATTATTAACTATGCTCACAGCGATATACAATCGTTTTCATACAAATTCAATTACATATTCTGATATTGACGGATTAGAATCCAAGTCATAACTCTGAACCGGTGAAATCATTCTTAGATCTCTACATCTTTCAAAGCTATACTTTGACTACAAAACTGTGAAAGATCCTTTGGTATTGTTTTTACCAAAAATAACCTTGCAATTCCTTTTCAAAGTATCCAGTATTATCAACCATTCAACCAGTCAACGACGACCTTTCAGATTTGTAATTTTGGCATATACGTTTTCGTTACTGGGGAACATTTCATGTTCCACCACATTAGCAGTAAATTTACCAACAACTTCATTGATCTTTGACCTTCCGAAAAATCCTTATACTCATTGAAACTGTATCATGTACTCATCCACTTCTTGTAACGGCAATTGCCATACCAACTATCAGGAATTAGCAATCAGTATCTTGCAATCTTGTAGCACGTCTACGCCATCAGTTATATGTGTACATATAACGTCTACCTCCTGGACTTACATACTTCGAATGTGAAGTTTCCGAAAAACACCCCAAACTACGAAACTAGTTCTCCAAATTCTGGAAAAATGTTGATGAAGCAGCAAAAACTGTAAACGACCTTAACAGTCAAAAGTTTGATGATAAAGAATAGTATGGTGGTAAAGCATAGAAAAAGAGAAGGTTTGGAATTGAAAAATGGATTGAGCAGACCATGAAGGAGGCTGTGGACAAATCACAAAGACTAAATCTACCTTCAAAGAATCCAAATGATTCAGAGTCTGCTGAAATCATTAGCGAATACCTTGCTCCTTACTCTAAAACCTTTGCGGATAATATTCTTCATCATCATCTTATCTTAAATATTCTAAGATATCATCGTATCTCCCAATATAAATATCCTCCATATTTCTGAAGATATTTTTCGAAACCATTCTTATCTGAAATCATTACCTCTTCGCGCTATCTGTGTTACATCATAAAAGAAACTATTTTAGTTTCTAAAATCTGAAAAATTGGAAAAAAATGGATCTTTTGAAGTAATGTTGGGAACTGAAGCATGAGTTAGTATAATATAATGATACTTGATCAACGTGATTATATTATAGTAAGTCATGTTGAGTTTCTAATGGAACGTGACAAAGGTTCACAGATCACACCCTCATCATAAACCATGTTACATAACTCTTTCATTCTATATAATCTCTAAATATATCAAGAAAATATATTTCTTGATGATTCGGTCTTTTCCGGATATTCTGGTAATTTGACAAGTCGGATTGTGCCATTACCGTTTCTTTCTTAGAACATTAATTATGTTTATTCTGAAATTCATACCTACGAATTCTGGACCATTACTCGCTTGACTTAAGGTCAGGAAGAGAAAACGAAAGCATGAAGCTCCAAAATATAATGAAGAACATAAAGCCCGATAACAACCCCGAAATTACAAACCGTGTATATCAATGCGTATAGCAATATAAAGACACGGGAGAATGAAAAACACTATAACCCCAAGGTAATAGTAGAAGAAAATAACTTCCTCTGGTGGCAGATGAAAAAGAAGAATGAAGGATACGATAGCCAGGAAAATATCAAGAATCAGAACTGGATTAAGCATTTTCACAATCTATTAGGATGTATGAAATAAGAAAGAAGATTATAGGAGTGGTGAAAATAAATGAAACGGAAGAGGTCAATTTATAGCAATCGAGACAGATTACGCATTTAATCAAAGAAAATCCTAATTTCCGCAAATTCCGAAGAATCAAATCTTATTTAGATTATGAAGATTTTCTATTCCATAAATTCCGGAAATCAATCGTAACTACGTCAAAAGCTAAGACGAATCTCTATTCTTTTATTTCACTCTTTTACGATAACTTCTCTCATACGCTTCGAGAAATCGGATTGTTTTATCCATATAATTCAACGGTGATAAAATTCTATTTATCAACTCATATTCGTCATGAAAACATTTCTATTGTTAGCCATGACGACCTCACTTAAATTTCGGGACGAAATTTCTTTAACGAGTAGGTACTGTGATGACCCGAAAATTTCTGACCAAATTTAAACTTTATCTTTAAATGATTTAATGTTTCCGACACAATAAGCAAAGTCTATGAAGTTGAATCTTAAAATTTTAGAACTGTTTCATGTATTAAATTACATTTGACTGCTCTCGACTATTCATGAACAATTATATGTATGTATATATATATATATATGTACAAGTAAAAATGACTTTCCTACCGTAAAACAGTATTTGCTACAGTAAAATGACTTTCCTACAGTAAAACACTATTTGCTACAGTAAAACCGTATTTTGCTACAGTGAAAAATGACTTCGCTACAGTGATTTGCTACAGTAAACACTATTTGCTACAGTGCACTATTTGATGTCGACGAACTAGCAAACAAAAACAGGATAAGGCGGCCATGCGATCGCATGGCAAAAACACTGAAAACTCATGCGATCGCATGAGGTACTGTAGCAGGCCACATACTATAAAAGCTCGATTCATTCCTCTGTATTATTATTTTTTTATATTATTATTATTATTATTATTATTATTATTATTATTATTATTATTATTAAGATTATTATAATTATTAATCTTATTATAATATTATTATTAGTAGTATATATACCTAAAATACTACGACGAGGTTATGAGCGTGTCACCTTCAAAATGGGTTTTTGAGCGGGATAAAGCTAAGGAAATTATGGGTTATTGTCAAGGAGGTTATGGGTAATGTTCGAGGGTATATTTGTGAATCAAATCTAGTGTTTATCATCTCTGTTGCGTCTACGTACTTTCCTACAATATTGAATCTCAATATTGATACGTAAGCACTCATATTTTATCTTTTATACATTAATTGTGTATCCATGTCTAGTGCTCGAGTATATATATTTATGCATGCTTGTATGCAAAATTTTGTTGTTAAATAGTTATGATGAATCACGAATTAAATACATATATTACTGGTAAATGAATATTACCAACCGAGTAAATGAATCCTTATATAAGGTATGTCTCGTTTTGTTGAACTATTGTCAAAATTGACTTTTTGAAACGACTTTGGATAACTTTTGTATGTCGATCTCGAGCATTAGGATTGTTATACACTATCACCTGACCTAGCTTGATAGACATTTATTGACCAACATATGTTCTCTAGGTTGAGATCTACGGTTATTTGATATTCCGAGTTTCGGTCACGTTTTGGTGAACAACTTTATGTGCTGCTAAGGTGAGTTTCATAAGATCCCTTTTACTCTCTACATTTTTGGGCTGAGAATACATGCAAATGCTTTATAAACTGATTTACAATATTTATATGCGTGAGTTTCATTTGCTCTCTTTTTAATTGCTTTTGCAATATATATTTTTGGGCTGAGAATACATGCACTTTATTTTAAACACAATGGATACAAGTAAATACTAAATTCTACACTGAGTTTAAACCGAAAATCCCTTAGCTTTGGTAACTAGTAACTGCCAGTTATAAGAACTGGTGGGCGCGAGCAGTAGTATATGGATCCGTAGGGCTTGATATCCCCGTCCGAGCTAGAGCGCTAGCCTTTTAACGGACGTATGCTATTTGAGAAGCGTACACGTTGGTTTGCGTGTACTATTAAGATGATTATACAAAGGGTACAAATTATATATACGTTAAGTTTAGTTACCAGGGTGCTCAATCTTGTAGAATATTTTGATAAACGTTTCTGGATGAAACAACTGAAATCTTGTGATCCACCTTTATACACAGATTATGCGAAACATAAAAACTATGAACTCACCAACCTTTGTGTTGACACTTGTTAGCATGTTTATTCTCAGGTTTCCTAGAAGTCTTCCGCTGTTGCTTATATGTTAGACAAGCTATGTGCATGGAGTCTTACATGACATACTTTTCAAGGAAACATTGCATTCACCAAATTATCACCATGTATCTTATTTTTACTGCATTGTCAACGGAAGTACTATTGTAAACTATTATTTACGGTGATTGTCTATATGTAGAAATCATCAGATGTCGAAAACCTTTGATTTAAATATTCATTTATGGTGTGCCTTTTCAAAAGAATGCAATGTTTACAAAACGTATCATATAGAGGTCAAATACCTCGCAATGAAATCAATGAATGACGTATTGTCCATATGGATTTGGAGCGATCGTCACAGTTGGTATCAGAGCGTTGGTCCTAGTGAACCAGGTCTTGCATGAGTGTGTCTAACTGGTTATTGTTAGGATGCATTAGTGAGTCTGGACTATGACCATATATGTTTTTACCAAGTTTTGCTTACCATTTATCGTCAAAAATTACTTGCTTATCATTCCTAAGTATAGACACGTCTTACTGCATTTACTGCATAGATAGTGTGCCGACAAAATTCATATCTTAGCATATCTGTTACTGTAAACTTTTCCTGACATCTTCTGAAAATTTCTCCGTAATTTACGGGATTTTGGTATTATATATACATATGTAAATTATGTATTGAGGAGTACCAATCTAAATTCTATAATCTATCTTATATCAAAAATCAATTCCCTGATTTTACAAGATGGATCACATATCTAGTTCAAATTCCTTAAATTCCGACAGCTATTCTGATATGGATATTCACATGAACTCCGAAGACAGTGTAACCGGAATGGATCAACCAATTAGCCATCATCTATTCTGGATGAATTGGGGATGGGTTCGTAGCTTACTTAGTCATTGGAGACAAGAAGAAGGCGATCCCTTCCATCCACCACATTGCCCTCTTGGCGAAGAACCTGAAGCACTTACCGGCGAACCTGTTTGTAATACCATTTTCTCTCTCATTTCCAGAGTATCTAGTCATGATTATATACTATCTCACATTATAAATCTTATTCGTCCGCTCGTCCGAACCACCGATCATCCCGGTATAATAGAAGAAGTCAACGAGCTTCGCGCTCGGGTAGTGGCTTTGGAGAATATGGTGCGAAGGTTACAAATACCAGCAGCAGCACCAGCAGCATAACCAGTACCACCATCATCAACAACAACAGTACCATTACCACCACCAACAACCACATCCGCATCCCACACCTCAATATCACATCTAAAAACTGTACTTCAGATATCAACATCATACGCACCGTAGATACCAAGGAGTGCCAACAACAATAAATGATGAAGTACTGATTCATAACTTCATCGAAGAAATATTCTACGGTGATTATGTAATCTCTAAAATCTTAGAGATTATTTATCCCAGTTCTAACCGTAAATCAGATAAATAGAAGGAAGAATAGAAACCCTGACAAGAATGATGCATAAGGTACAAGCTAGACTTGTTTTACCAACAACATCAATAGTACCCTTAGCCTCACTAGCACAGTTAGTGCTGTCAACATCATTAGAATCATCAGCACCTCTAACATCACAAGTTCCGCCAGTTCAAGAAAGCACCGTGGATATTATTACAAGTCAACAACGCGTATATTTGTATCAACGAGTTATGAAATATTGATGTTTTAGCAGAGTGGTATAAAATACTATTAAATTTTAGCAGGAAATACTACAAAATATGACACAAGTTTTTTTAATTTACGGATGGAATATACCTAAACCTTGCTACAACACTTATAGGCAGTGTACCTAATCATACAGTAGTGTAGTTTTTAGTAAGTCCGGTTCGTTCCACAGGGAATCTTTTTTAAACAAAGCTCAACGCTATATTAGTTTACTTTTATAAAAATACAAATATATTTATAAGTAATATTATTATTATAAAGGGGGATTTTTACCGTTTAATGACCGGTTTGTCGATTTTAAAACTTTAGTCGCAGTTAAAACCAAATGTAAAATAATAAATAAATACAAGACTTAAATTAAAGCGTAAAGTAAATAACGATAATGAAATTGTGAATAATAAAAGTGCGATAAAATAAACTTGCGATAATTAAAAAGTACGATAATTAAAAGTGCAATTAAATACAATAACAATAAAAATGCGATAATTAGAAGTGCAATTAAATATAAAATAAAGGAAATTAAATATGAAATAAAAGAATTATGCTTATTTAAACTTCCGTAATCATGATGTTTGACGTGTTGATTTTAGTTTTATGCCCATGGGTTAATTGTCCTTTGTCCTGGATTATTTAATATGTCCGTCTGGTTTTTGTCCATAACAGTCCATCAGTCATAAATATAAAGTGCGAGTGTCCTCGTCAAATTATCCTTATACCCGAAGTTAAATATTCCAACTAATTGGGGACTTAAACTGTAACAAGATCTTAATACTTTGTTTAATAATTACACCAGGATGTCGACTGAGTGTAACCCAAGGTTTAAATATTTTGTTATCAATTATACCAAGTGTCCTTGTACATAATTTCACCCCTGTTTTAATTATTCTAGTGGCTATTAATCCATTCCCGTGTCCGGTTAAATGAACGATTATTCGTACATATAAATACCCCACCCATCGTGTCCGATTGAGTGTATATGGTAATTTATAGGAACGCCCAATTGAAAATCTTTATATTAACATTAACAAACTATCATTTAGTTAAACAAATATAAAGCCCATTAATAGCCCATAGTCTAATTTCCACAAGTGTCGTTCTTTTGTCCAAACCCCAATTATGGTACAAAGCCCAATTACCCAATTTTAGTGATTAGCCCAACATCATGATTACTTCGTTTTAAATAAGCATAATAATAACTTAGCTACGAGACATTAATATAAAAAGGTTGAACATAACTTACAATGATTAAAAATAGCGTAGCGTTACACGGACAGAATTTCGACTTACACCCTTACAACATTCGCTAACATACCCTTATTATTAGAATTATAATTAAAATATAAATATAAATATAAATTATAAATATATATTTTACGTATATATGGAGAGAAGAGAAAGATAGATTGATGGTTTTTGGTGCACCAAAGCTCGATTTTTATAGGCATGTAGGCTGGAACTGGGGCTCATGCGATCGCATGGATTTATGCCTTCCAGGCCATGCGATCGCATGGCCAGCTGGGGAGGCTCATTTTTGGTTGTTTTCTTCTGCCGACGGTTTTATAAATAATATAATATATTAAATAATTATAAGAATTATTTAAATATTATATTATATTTATGTGCATAGTTGACTTGTAATTTTTAGTCCGTTGCGTCGAGCGTTGAGAGTTGACTCATGTCCCGGTTCCGGATTTTCGAACGTCCTTGCGTATAATTTAATATCTTGTACTTTGCGTTTTTAATCTTGTACTCTTGTAATTTCGAGACGTTTCTTATCAATAATTAGAACCTCTTTGATTGTATTTTGTACTTTTGAGCTTTTTGGTCGTTTGCGTCTTCAATTCGTCGAATCTGTCTTTTGTCTTCACCTTTTATTATTTAAACGAATATCACTTATAAATAGAACAATTGCAACTAAAAGCTTGTCTTTCTTGAGGAATAATGCTATGAAATATATGTTCGTTTTTAGCATTATCAAATATTCCCACACTTGAGCGTTGCTTGTCCTCAAGCAATATCGTCTTGAAATACTAGAATCACTTCTTTATTCTTCACACTTTGTACATCAGTGATTTCTATACGGCGGTATAAACAATGATAGTAATGATAGAACCATGGTTAAAGGTGGGTGTGTCATCCATAGTTGCCTCGGGTTTAGGTCAACGACATTTGCAATCAAATAGCCGATTTACTTTCGGTTTCCAAAGCAAAGTGCACATTTGAAAGGCGGTTTACAGTCCCACATGACTATGAAAATGTAGATCCTTAAGGAAATTGGATCTTTATGAAAATATTTGATCTTTTGAAAATTCAATCTAGCTTTTACCCTAGATAAGTTTTCCGGAATAACCCTTCACCGGTGTTTGCAAAATATTTTTGTGGGTTTGGTGGGTTTCAGATTTGAAAATTTTAGCTCAAAACTTGTGGTTTTGTGTCACCCACTTGCTAACCTTGTATTTGGAAAGCAACACGTCCAGTTTACTTGTCCCGTATATTACCTTTCGATAAACTACCGTCCGGTTGTAAAGGAAAGCGTTGAACAAGCAACTGTTAAGGCAATGTCCCCTGACATGCTTTTAATTATGGTCTATAGCGTGTCGGATGAAATTACTATCCTTGGTAGGATCAATAGTAAAGCTCACCCTTATGATTTTTCGGTCTGGCACAAGGTCCTGTCTTTAACCACTATGCAACCACCGTTCTTACGGTTGACACCCGATTTGGTTCAGGTGACCTAATGAATTCCAGGTGAATTCCTAGGATTTTACGTTCAATGGTAATGAACGCATTGAAAATGGGTTTTCAGAAAACAAATCGGTTTTAATTTGATCAAAATATTTTCTCGTTCAAGCTCGAGTTTAGATATCATCGAATTCCATGAGTTTGTAATTCTCAATCTTTAAAGTCAATCTCAAGGATTGAGTAATATCAGTCTTAAAAGCTGATTTTTGATCTTTTAAGGAGATTATCCTTTCTGGAGATCTGATTCATTAGTCTTATCAAGCTAATTTGCACGGTGCCCCCCCATTGTACGAGATAAATCCTTCTCATGGTTAGGATAAATCTGACCACTTGGCGACCCTGTTTAATGCTGAGGTCCGTGGATTTTCTGCTGATTTTAGAGATGACTTTTCTAGATTTTTCGTCAACCTACAGCTGGTCTGGATGACAACTTCTTGACCTAAATCAAGAAGCGCGTGTCATTTTCGAAAGACTTTACTTCCTTTTAATGATGGAATTGATTCATCGTGTAGATCCATCTCTTCTTTTCTTTCATCGGGTAAAATGGTTTAGTTTAGTCCAAAGCAAAAGTATTTTCAGTTATTTGTTACAGATATATGTGACATATGTTTAAGATAACTTGGTAAATTTTCCCACACTTGGCTTTTATTTTCCTTTTTATCGTCCTCTATTCCATTTTAAATGAATTTCAACATTTTGGTTTGTTTCTCAATTTATGTCCTTTCCGAGGTTACAATAATTTCGGTGTTAACACCTAGTTTTATCGTTCATAAATATGTATAAACATGATTTTGAGTTCATTTAATTGAAAATTTTGAAAATTTTTACTAGAATTGGGTAGTCAGTATATAAGACTAGGGCTGTTCTTTATTATCAGAGAGCACTAGATTCTAATACAACTACTACGTTACTAGTATTTTTAATGCTAACCAAGTGTATAAAGATAAAAATTTTAAAAATCCGAAAGAATTTAACCCCTTCCCACACTTAAGATCTTGCAATGCCCTCATTTGCAAGAAATCAGTACAATTTAAATTATTGAGGGTGATTAGCGTAGAAATGATTAAATTTTACCAAAGTTTTCAAATATATTAACGTTTGTTTGCTGAATGATAAATGGTGCATAGCATTTGTTCATTTCGTCTGTTGTTACATCACATTTATTTGTCATCTTGTCGTCAAAATTAGTAGCTTTTGCTGAACTTAATGCCAGTCTTTGAAAATGCGCCGTTTTACCCTGTTTTAAACAATCGACAATATACATACATACAAGTATAATCATGCATGGCAATTTGAAATGGGACTTAATATCCCACTTTCAAATTCTAAATATGAAATATTAGTACACAATAGTAATAAAAATAATAAAAATTACACAAATATATCCAATAACATAAGTTTAAACATGAAAAAGTCAAAAGATAAAAACATAATAATCATAAAAATAACCAAATGGAACTAAATCAGTCTGGATAGGGGTTCCAGTTCATCTCATCGGGTGGGTTCCATTGTTGGTTATAGGTGTTCTGATAGGCTTGGTCATAGTCATACCGGTTAAAGGGTGGTCGGATATCGGGGCTATGTGGCGGAAAATGAGCAGGTCGAGTAGGTACATAGTTATTTGGTACCTGATATGATAGCTGGCTCATGATTTGGTGCTGATGAACTAACCATCTATCGTGTTGGCGTCGCCTATAATCCTCGTATACTCGCTCGGAGTTCCACTGCTCATACATACTATGTCTTGCCGCGTTCGTCATTGCTTCCTCATCTATACGAACGTGGACGTCAAGAATAGCATCTCGAAAGACATCCCTAATGTCTTCCGCCTCCTCCATTTCCTCGTCTGAGCCTCTCTCTACCTGAGGATGAGATCCCTCATGTACTGCCTGGTTACGTCTACTTTTCAATACCTTAGCACCCACATAAACTTTCAATCCTAAGGGCTCAACCTGTTCTCTACAAATCTGTAATGGACCCCCTTGGTTCCTATCAACACCTAAATACTCTCCAATGAGAGTAACAAAAATACCTCCTCCTATTATACTCCCGTCCTGCATTCCCTCTACCATTTTAGATAAATAAAAAGCAACACAGTAAGGGATATTGACAAAGCTTCTAGGATCCCGAATACACTTTAGGTAGAATAAATCATATAAGGTAATTTTTTCTTTATTATGACCTCTTTGTGTAATCGAGTTAGCCAAAAATCTATGAATAATACAAAGCTCGGCTCTATCAATATGTGTATAGGAGTGTCCTCCTGCTCGTGTAAAAAAATCAAAATGTGACATACGCCTCCAAATGGCGTCAGCGTCAAAGTTACTATCTACCCGTTCACCATAATGAATCAAGTTTGTACAATCGGGTAATAGCAACTCACCAGGAGTATATATCTGTAAGGCCCTGGCCATGTCCAGCATGGACATTCTGTACATCCTACCGCCAAGGATAAACCTAAGAAATCTTCTATCATCTATTCTAACTATATTTGTATCAAGTGATACAGTACTCATCAACTCAACACACCATTCCTTATATACAGGTCTACGAATGGTGAAAAGACGTTCCCAATCTGTAAAAGAAGAACTGCCATACCTTTGAACTAAAAGCTGTCTAACACGGTCAGCTAGATGGACCGTTTCCAAAGGGGCCCAATCAATTACCCTTGGCACCTCTACATTTTTTGTTACCAATTTGAATTTGTTCCTTTGATATGTCTCGTAATCTCTCCATCTTCTATCAAATCTCAGATTAGGATGTAGAGTGTGCTCAGGAATCGTTGGGAATTCTACTGGTGGCCTCATTGGGAATACTATGAATTCATCAACAAACTGTACTGGATCATAATAAGGTATGTGCTGATCAGGCTGTTGTTGTTCCTGTTGTGGTTCTTGTTCGTGTTGCATTTCTGGTTCTGATTCTGGTGCTGGTGCTGGTCGTCTAGATGATGATGCTCCTGAACCTCCAGTATCGGCTCTCTGTAAAACACATTAAACACAAAATTTGTGCATCCAAATATGCATTAGTGTTAGCAAAATAACAACTTCAAACAATCACTATAACATGTTAAATCAAAATTAAACTTATACACATTTTCACAATTTTTCACAATTCTACACTTTTCAAATAAGCACATATGAAAATGTATACAAAATTCATAAGCATTTAACTCAAATAACATGTCAAAATATTCATTACTAATAATTAAACAAGTCTCAAATGGCAAATATATCGAATAAATCAAGTTCATGAATTTTGGACTTAAAAAGTCCACTTTAATCTCCAAAAATCCTGTTTAGGATCATTGTTTGGATCATTTAACTATCTAAACATGTTACACTACTCAATTTAGCAATAATTCATGACAAAAATCGGCCATAACCTGTTTATATCAAAAAGCCCCAAATTGCTCAAGAACACAAAACTTAGATTTCTAAAAATTTTGAAGTTTTTGACTTCAAATCATGTTAAATAGCATCAATCTAGGTTATACATGCATAAAATACTAACAATTTAACACTAATTACACTAGAAATTAACAAAATTGCATTAGGTAAAAAAAATTGGTAATTACCACAAAAACTAGGAATTTATAGAGTTTAGGGGTGTAATTTTTACCAATTTGCTGAAGAATGAGAATCTAGGCATGATTAGAGCAAGAAATTTGATGAATTACGGTGGAAAAATGGCGAAAATTGGTGAATTTTTGGGTGAGTTTCGTGAATGTGTGTGTGTTGTGGTGAGGAAACAGAACTCGCTGCTGTATGTATCAGGCCTGCACTTGGTCCTCATGTGATCGCATGGGTTCCAAGTGCAAACCCCATGCGATCGCATGGGGTGCCGGCTAGAGTGTTTTCAGGTTTTTTTTTTTTTTTTTTATAAAAAGGTTATGCTTTATAAAACTTATAATTAATTATATTTTAAAAATTTTGTTTTCCTTTAGGAGCGAGGGCGTTTCGGATCGTTGTCCTAATCTGTCCCTCGACAAAATTTTAAAATTTGTCAAATCAAAGCGCGGTTTTTTTTTTTTTTAAAGTAAAGATTTTTGGGTTTTTTAATGTTTTTGACATACTTTAATTCAATAAGATTAAAAATAATGATAATAAAAGTTCTCGTCCCTTCCTCGGGTAAAGCAATTTCGGTTCAAAGACCTAGTCTTCAACTTACGAAGAATTTTAAAAATCCTATTTTTAACTTAATGATATAAAGTAAATTTTTGTTTTTAAATTCACACAACTTAAATATAAAATTCAAAATTAATATTAAAAATTCACACCAAACTTAAAATTTGAAATTCATAAAATTAAAAATTCATATTTTAAAAATTAAAAATTCACACCAAACTTAATTTAAAAATTCAAATATTTACAATTTTAAAAATATTGTTTTTACAAAGTTTCCAATATTAATTTAAGATTTAAATATTAATTTTAAAAACATGGTAAAAATAAAATTAAAAATCTTTTTGGCTTTTTATCCCACTTTAATCAATCAAATATCATCAAAAATATGCGCCCCTCTTTTCGGTAAAGTAATTTCGGTTCCAAGACCTAATTTAACTCATGACGAATTTTTGAAATATTTTGGGTTGATTGATTAAAGATATTTATACCTTAAGAATAAACGTTAAATTTCGCAGTGATGTAATAAATTTTTGAATGATATCAATAATTTCGGTCGCCAAACCTAATTTTATTCAATACCAATTTAATACTTTATAGCGAACAAATTAGCGTTTATTATCAAAAGGTTAAAAAAAAAAAAAACTGTACAAACATACCTGTGAAATAGATTTCTTAGTTATATGATCTATCCCATTCATAAGATAGTCGGTTTAATTGGTTTTCCATAGCTACATAGGCGTAACCTCGAGCATTCAGTGTCTTTTCTTCTAAACATATGAACGGTCCGTCTCTGCATAAAGTAACAAATTCGGTATTTGAATAGGTTTGATTATTTGAACATTTACCTCCATGTGACCATTTTCCGCATTTATGACATCTTTCTAGGTGTCGTGCTCTTCTTTTCGCTGCGGATTTTGATTTTCCTTTACCAAATTGTAACTTATTATCTTCGCATCTGGATTCTTTTTCTAACTCCGTCCATTCTTTCTCTGATTACTGATACTAATTCACTCGGTAGTATGTCATTATTTCATTTAGTGATCAAAGCGTGTAGCATTAGACCATGGTTTAGTTCACAGGCAGTCTTCATTTTGTAAAAACCTAAAAAAAAAATAAAAATTCAGAATGGGGGGAGAAGACTAGTTCTTTAGGGTCTGCTAGGGAAAGACCATTCGGGTTTCATTTTCAAGAACTACACAAAAACAGACAATCTAACTCTAACAGAAATACATATTATCCTTTAAAGACTTGATTCTCCCCACACTTAGTTAGCTGTGGTGTCGAAATTGTGATTAACTTCGTTGTCGACTTCCATCGGACCATGTATGTAATGTTTAACTCTGTGAGCATTAACTTTAAATTCAATCCCATTTGAATTTATTAATTCTATCGTTCCGTATGGAAAAACTCTTTTGACTATGAATGGTCCAGACCATCTTGATTTCAATTTTCCAGGAAATAGCTTGAATCGTGAATTGAAAAGAAGAACTCTGTCTCCTTCTTTAAATTCTTTTGAACTTCTGATTCTTTTATCATGCCATTTCTTCGTTCTTTCCTTATAGATTAACGAATTTTCGTATGCTTCATGTCTTAATTCTTCTAATTCGTTTAGTTGACTTAATCGTAGACGTCCAGCTTCATGTAAATCAAGATTACATGTTTTCAAAGCCCAAAATGCTTTGTGTTCAATTTCTACTGGAAGATGACATGATTTTCCATAAACAAGTCTAAAAGGTGTAGTTCCAATTGGAGTTTTGTAGGCTGTTCTAAAAGCCCAGAGTGCATCCTCCAATTTAATGGACCATTCCTTCGGATTTGATCCCACGATTTTCTCTAGAATACGTTTTAAGGCTCGGTTGGTATTTTCAACTTGTCCACTTGTTTGTGGATGATATGCGGTGGAGATTTTATGAGTTACTCCATATCTTTTAAGAACTTTCTCAAGTTGATTATTACAGAAATGAGTACCCCGATCACTTATCAAAGCTTTCGGTGTTCCAAACCTTGCAAAAAGATGTTTTAAAAAGTTGACTACAACTCGTGCATCGTTAGTTGGGAGAGCTTGTGCTTCCGCCCATTTAGATACATAATCAATGGCTACGAGTATATATAGATTATTATGAGATTTTGGAAATGGACCCATAAAGTCAATACCCCAAATGTCAAATACTTCACATACTTGGATGACATTTTGTGGCATTTCATCACGTTGACTTATTTTTCCGGCCCTTTGACAAGCATCACAGGATTTGCAAAGAAGGTGTGCATCTTTGTAAATTGTAGGCCAATAGAATCCAGCATCATAAACTTTTCTTGCTGTTAGTTGAGGCCCATAATACCCTCCTGTTGGTCCTGTGTGACAATGGTTTAATATTTTACTAGCTTCATCTCCAAATACACATCGGCGTATTATTCCATCGGGACAACTTTTAAACAGATGTGGATCTTCCCAGAAATAGTGTTTTATATCACTGAATAATTTCTTTCGTCTTTGGTACGATAATCTTTTTTCAAGGAATCCACATACTAAATAATTTGCATAGTCTGCAAACCATGGGATTTCTTTATAATCTATCTTCAATAGATATTCATCAGGAAAGTTGTCTTGTATGGCCGATTCATTTAGAACTTCTAATTCGGGATTTTCAAGACGAGAAAGATGATCAGCGGCGAGATTTTCTGCTCCTCTTTTATCTCGGATTTCAATATCAAACTCTTGTAAGAGTAAGATCCAACGGATTAATCTTGGTTTAGCATCTTGTTTTGAAAATAGGTATCTAAGAGCAGAATGGTCGGTATAGACCACCGTTTTTGCTAGAACGAGATATGATCGAAATTTGTCAAAAGCAAAGACAATAGCAAGGAGTTCTTTTTCAGTAGTTGTATAGTTTGTTTGTGCTCCTTGTAACGTCTTACTAGCATAATATATAGGTTGAAATCGTTTTTCAATCCTTTGTCCTAAAACGGCTCCCATTGCAAAATCACTTGCATCGCACATTAGTTCAAATGGTAGATTCCAATTTGGTGTTATCATGATCGGTGCATTAGTGAGTTTTTCTTTAAGAATATTAAAAGATTTGATACACTCATCTGAAAAGATGAATGGAGCATCCTTTTCTAGGAGTTTATTCATAGGAGTGGCAATTTTAGAAAAATCTTTTATGAAACGTCGGTAAAAACCGGCATACCCTAGAAAACTCCTAACTCCTCTAACATTGGTGGGATGTGGAAGTTTAGCAATTACATCTACTTTAGCTCTATTCACTTCAATTCCTTCTTTTGAAATTTTATGTCCAAGAACGATGCCTTCTTTAACCATGAAATGGCATTTCTCCCAATTAAGTAATAGATTTGATTGTTCGCATCTAATAAGCATTCGTTCAAGATTAACTAGACATGATTCAAATGTATCACCGAAGACTGAAAAGTCATCCATGAATACTTCCATGCATTCTTCTATCATGTCATGAAAAATCGCCATCATACACCTTTGAAAGGTTGCAGGGGCGTTGCAAAGTCCAAACGGCATGCGTTTGTAAGCAAAAGTACCATAAGGGCACGTGAATGTGGTTTTCTCTTGGTCCTCGGGTGCTATTGGAATTTGAAAATATCCGGAAAATGCATCTAGAAAACAATAGTAACTATTTCCGGCTAATCTTTCCAACATTTGATCTATGAAAGGTAAGGGAAAGTGATCTTTTCTGGTGGCGTCATTTAATTTTCTATAATCAATACATACATGCCATCCTGTTACAGTCCTAGTAGGAATAAGCTCATTTTTCTCATTTGTAATGACAGTCATGCCACCCTTCTTAGGTACGCATTGAACTGGGCTTACCCATGGACTATCAGAGATTGGATAAATTAGACCTGCGTCTAGTAGTTTAATAATCTCTTTCTTAACTACATCTTGCATATTAGGATTTAGTCTTCGTTGGCGTTACACATACGTTTTATGACCTTCTTCCATAAGGATTTTATGTGTGCAATACGAAGGACTTATTCCTTTAATATCATGAATCTTCCATGCAATGGCTGGTTTATGAGCTTTTAACACAGAAATGAGTTGTGATTTCTCATTTTCAGTAAGAGAAGACGATATTATTACAGGTAATTCAGATTCACCATGTAAATAAGCGTATTCCAAATGGTTTGGAAGTGGCTTTAACTCTAATTTCGGAGGTTCTTCTATCGATGATTTGTATCGATATCTGTCTTCTTCTTTTAGCATTTGAATTTCTTCTGTTGTTGGTTCATATCCATTAGCTATAAGTGTAGCTAACATTTCAGCTTCATCAATTGGTTCATTACCTTCTCCTAAAGAACATTCTCCTGTTCCTTGTAATTCTGGAAATTCTTCTAATAATTCTGCATGTGCATCTATAGTTTGAATATAATAACATGTATCATCTGCAGATTGTGGTTGTTGCATTGCTCTATCAACTGAAAAGGTAACACTCTCATCCTCTATACTTAGGGTCAATTTCTTACCGAACACGTCTATCATTGCTTTAGCCGTGTTTAAGAATGGTCTTCCTAATATGAGAGGAACTTGAGAATCTTCTTCCATGTCCAAAACAACAAAATCTACTGGAAATACTAAAGTACCAACTTTAACTAGCATGTTCTCCATTATCCCTCTAGGATATTTTATTGATCTATCGGCTAGTTGTATGCTTATTCTGGTTGGTTTCAATTCTCCAAGGTCTAGTTTAGCGTATAGTGAATACGGCATTAGATTTATACTAGCACCTAAATCTGCCAATGCTTCTATTGAACTAAGACTACCCAGAAAACATGGAATTGTGAAACTTCCCGAATCAGATAGTTTTTCTGGTATCTTATTCAACAGCACTGCTGAACAATTAGCATTCATAGTAACAGCCGAGAGTTCTTCCATTTTCTTTCTATTTGAGATTAGATCTTTCAAGAATTTAGCATATCTAGGCATTCCTGAATTCACATCAATGAAAGGAAGATTTACATTTATCTGTTTAAACATATCCAAGAATTTGGATTGCTCGGCTTCAAGTTTCTCTTTCTTCATTTTACTCGGGTAAGGAAGTGGTGGTTGGTATGGTTTAACATAAGGTTTATCCTTAGCTGTGTTATCTTCATTAACCTTTTCAACTACCGGTTCTTTTTCCTTATCTTGATCAGGTTGTGGTTCTTGTAGAGTAGGAATAGTTTCATCAGAAGTTACAGGTATTTCAGGTGGTTTAAGTGTTGTACCACTTCTTGTGGTAATGGCTTTAGCTGTTTCATTTCGGGGGTTAGCATTTGTATCACTAGGTAGACTTCCCGGTTTTCTTTCACCTATTAACCTTGCTAGGTTACTTACTTCTTGTTCCAGATTTTGAATAGAAGCTTGTTGATTTCTAAATGCTTGAGCATTTTGTTCATTGGTTTGTTTCTGAGAGGTGAAAAACTGCGTTTGAGTTTCAACTAGCTTCGTCATCATATCTTCTAAATTCGGCTTTTTATCATCGGTTTGTTGTGGTGGCTTGTTTTGAAAATTAGGTCTTTGCTGATTGTAAGTATTATTGGATATTTGTTGATTGCTAGGACCTTGTTGGTTGTTGTATGGAATATTTCGGTTATAATTCTGGTTTTGATTGTAAATCGGTCTTGACGGTTGATAATTATTCTGATAATTATTTCCAGGCCTTTGGTTTATGTATGAAATATTCTCTCTTTGTTCCATTGTTAATTCAATACTGAGATAATCTTTTGTCAAATGTGGTCCTCCACACTGCTCACAACTAATTCGTATTGAGTGAATATCTTTAGTCATCTTTTCCATTCGTCTCTCGACAGCATCTATCTTTGCGGAAATGGAATCTAAGTCATGGCTAGAATCGGCTCTAGCTGCTTTAGATGATCTAACGATATCTTTTTCTTGGTGCCACTCATGTGAGTGGGAAGCAGTGTTATCAATAATTTTGTAAGCATCAGTTTCGGTTTTCTTCATAATAGAACCACCAGCTGCTATATCTATGTCTTTCCTTGTAGTGATGTCGCATCCTTGGTAGAATATTTGTACTATTTGACAGGTGTCTAAACCATGTTGCGGACATCCTCTTAACAACTTTCCATATCTAGTTCATTCGGTTTCTGTGTGAACGTAACAATTTCTGCTTGAAGTCTTACGGCTTTAGATGCAGGAAAGAATTGTTTAAGAAATTTTTCAACTAAAACATCCCATGTATCAATCGCCCCTTCAGGTAACGATTCCAACCAATCTTTGGCTTCTCCCTTTAAAGTCCAGGGAAATAACATGAGATATATCTGTTCATCCTCCACTTCTCGGATTTTAAATAGTGTGCAGATCCTATTAAAGGTACGTAGATGTTCATTTGGATCTTCCTTCGGTGCACCACTAAATTGGCATTGATTTGTCACCATGTGTAGAATTTGTCCTTTGATTTCATAATCTGGCGCATTAATGTCTGGATGAGTAATTGCGTGACCTTGCCCAGTGCGTTTAGCTCTCATTCGGTCTTCCATACTTAAAGATTCCAGATTCTCCATAATTGAATTTGTTGAATCGGAATCACTAGAGGATTCTGATTTAATGGTTCGTTCCTCAACAATCTCTGTTTGAATGATTGGTGGTTCCGGGGGAAAGTTTAGTGGTTCAGGATCTACGAATCGTTCCTGAATATTCTCCGGATTCTCAATTGTGAGGTCGGGTTCAAAAAATGGATTATCCGAAATTTGAACTGAAGTACTTGGTCGACTGGATGACGATTCTAAAGAGAAATCAACGGCGGTTATATTTGCTAAATGTCTTGATCTAATTACAGGTGGTGAACGTACAAAAGGTGGAGAACGTCTTGCTCGGTGCATTCACTGAATATCCTATTAGTTTTATAAAGGAAAGAACAATTATAATAAGTTATCCAATCAATAGACTTTTCTGATTTTGCCCACCTTTCGAATAGCCAAAAGATGCAGCAGAGGGGCAGGATTCGTTTGGTCTCAATATAATTGAGGACTGTTTGGCTCCAATAACCCGGTCCACGTACAAATCCAACTATTACTACGAACCAGAAAATTTTGATGTCTATTAATTTAACCACTTAAAATAAATTTTCGTAATTTTAAGAAATTTAGATAAGAAGTAGAATAAAAATCTATGTCCTAAAACTAGAATAGCGAGAAATAAGAAAGAAAAAGAGTTCGTCGGAAAAAGGTTGAAAAAGAAAAATGGTTGAAAAATAAAAGGTGACGGAAAAATTAAAGAAACTTATAAAACTTAAAAATACTTGATTAACCTAACCTTATTACTACAACTAACTTAAAATTATAATCGCAAATTGAGATTACTAATTGGAATGATAATTGATACATAGGTAAAAGTCGTCTAAAAATATTAAAGCTTACAGGAAAAACTAAATCCCAAATGGAAATATCTTAAAAAGAAACTAAAACTTAAAAAGGCGTCAAAATTCTAGAGTACCTAAATCTTAGTCTAAAGAAAAAGCACTTAAGGGATTTTACGGCAAAGCCTAAAAATCTAGAAGTAAAAATAACTATGGCAAAAACTAAGTTTAAAACTAAATATGAGCGAAAAATACAAATATTACGCTAAAACCAATAAAAAGTTACAAAATATAAAAATAAACTTAAAGTTGTAAAAAGTAAAAATTTTTATAAAAATATTATATTATTTATTTTTAAAGGTATCAATTTTATAATTTATTAAAACAAAATAAAATTAATTAAAACTAAAAAAAAGAATACAAAATAAACTAAATAATAAAATAACAATACCCTAATTAGGGTTAATTAATAATAATTATAATTAATTTAAACCCTAAACTGGTCGGACTAGGTTACCAGACCTGTCAACTCACCTCATGCGATCGCATGAGGTGTTAGTTGTTTTACCATGCGATCGCATGGCTTGCGAATTCGGGCCACACTTTGGGCTGCAACAGTGATCGGGCCGAGTGGTTTTTTACTACTTTTTTTTTTTTCTGTTTTAATATTTATAAAAAGTACTTATATAAATTAAATAAAACTTATCTAAAAAAAACTAAGATAAAAATAAAATACTTTATGATTTTATAAATAACAATCTAAAAAAATAGATTTATATATAATTATTTTTTATTTTTTTATATATATTAGCGTTGCGCTTCCGGCTTTTAAGCGAGTCCCCGGCAGCGGCGCCAAAAATACTTGATGTTTTAGCAGAGTGGTATAAAATACTATTAAATTTTAGCAGGAAATACTACAAAATATGACACAAGTTTTATTAATTTACGGATGGGATATACCTAAACCTTGCTACAACACTTATAGGCAGTGTATCTAATGGTACAGTAGTGTAGTTTTTAGTAAGTCCGGTTCGTTCCACAGGGAATCTTTTTTAAACAAAGCTCAACGCTATATTAGTTTACTTTTATAAAAATACAAATATATATATATAAGTAATATTATTATTATAAAGGGGGGTTTTTACCGTTTAATGACCGGTTTGTCGATTTTAAAACTTTAGTCGCAGTTAAAACCAAATGTAAAATAATAAATAAATACAAGACTTAAATTAAAGCGTAAAGTAAATAACGATAATGAAATTGCGAATAATAAAAGTGCGATAAAATAAACTTGCGATAATTAAAAAGTACGATAATTAAAAGTGCAATTAAATACAATAACAATAAAAATGCGATAATTAGAAGTGCAATTAAATATAAAATAAAGGAAATTAAATATGAAATAAAAGAATTATGCTTATTTAAACTTCCGTAATCATGATGTTTGACGTGTTGATTTTAGTTTTATGCCCATGGGTTAATTGTCCTTTGTCCTGGATTATTTAATATGTCCATCTGGTTTTTGTCCATAACAGTCCATCAGTCATAAATATAAAGTGCGAGTGTCCTCGTCAAATTATCCTTATACCCGAAGTTAAATATTCCAACTAATTGGGGACTTAAACTGTAACAAGATCTTAATACTTTGTTTAATAATTACACCAGGATGTTGACTGAGTGTTACCCAAGGTTTTAATATTTTGTTATCAATTATACCAAGTGTCCTTGTACATAATTTCACCCCTGTTTTAATTATTCTAGTGGCTATTAATCCATTCCCGTGTCCGGTTAAATGAACGATTATTCGTACATATAAATACCCCGCCCATCGTGTTCGATTGAGTGTATATGGTAATTTATAGGAACGCCCAATTGTAAATCTTTATATTAACATTAACAAACTATTATTTAGTTAAACAAATATAAAGCCCATTAATAGCCCATAGTCTAATTTCCACAAGTGTCGTTCTTTTGTCCAAACCCCAATTATGGTACAAAGCCCAATTACCCAATTTTAGTGATTAGCCCAACATCATGATTACTTCGTTTTAAATAAGCATAATAATAACTTAGCTACGATACATTAATATAAAAAGGTTGAACATAACTTACAATGATTAAAAATAGCGTAGCATTACACGGACAGAATTTCGACTTACACCCTTACAACATTCGCTAACATACCCTTATTATTAGAATTATAATTAAAATTAAAATTAAAATATAAATTATAAATATATATTTTACGTATATATGGAGAGAAGAGAAAGATAGATTGATGGTTTTTGGTGCACCAAAGCTCGATTTTTATAGGCATGTGGGCTGGA
Source organism: Rutidosis leptorrhynchoides (assembly GCF_046630445.1). Lineage (NCBI taxonomy): Eukaryota > Viridiplantae > Streptophyta > Magnoliopsida > Asterales > Asteraceae > Rutidosis > Rutidosis leptorrhynchoides. The sequence goes on along the minus strand of NC_092341.1, from coordinate 158,215,042 downwards.
ACTGGGGCTCATGCGATCGCATGGATTTATGCCTTCCAAGCCATGCGATCGCATGGCCAGCTGGGGAGGCTCATTTTTGGTTGTTTTCTTCTGCCGACGGTTTTATAAATAATATAATATATTAAATAATAATAAGAATTATTTAAATATTATATTATATTTATGTGCATAGTTGACTTGTAATTTTTAGTCCGTTGCGTCGAGCGTTGAGAGTTGACTCATGTCCCGGTTCCGGATTTTCGAACGTCCTTGCGTATAATTTAATATCTTGTACTTTGCGTTTTGAATCTTGTACTCTTGTAATTTCGAGACGTTTCTTATCAATAATTGGAACCTCTTTGATTGTATTTTGTACTTTTGAGCTTTTTGGTCGTTTGCGTCTTCAATTCGTCGAATCTGTCTTTTGTCTTCACCTTTTATTATTTAAACGAATATCACTTGTAAATAGAACAATTGCAACTAAAAGCTTGTCTTTCTTGAGGAATAATGCTATGAAATATATGTTCGTTTTTAGCATTATCAAATATTAACTCATTCCCTCTGAAGAATTTATATGCATATCTTATATATATATATTTTAAAACCATCATAAATCTTTTCGTACTAAGCTATTAAGTATGAATTGAAAAAGGGTAAATACTACTCGGTTAAATTCATATTACTAATATGCTATGATGTACATCCTTCGTTAACAACTTAACCTTCGATAACAACAATATCTGTTTCAATCCAAAGAATTCCGTTTCATAATAAACCAAGTGTATTATTCAATAATATGGTTGATTTTACACTTTCATCTTCGATGCACTCGAAACTTTCTAGAAAACATCATTTGCACCTTGCGAAGTTTGCAAGAATTCCACGAATATCAACACCCTTCACCAAGGAATATCAATAAGAATAAATAATGAAGTATTGATTTCATTAGCGAAATACTCCGCAAAGATTATGTAATCTTTAATATTTTAGAGATTATTCATTTCTAATTCAAGCCGAAAATCAAATGAGCTTAATATGATATTAACTCATTAAATCTGTATTACATCTGAAGAAAATATACATACATATATTTTCATAAAAACGGTAATAAAAATTCTTTTGTACAAAGTATTAATTGTGAAATCTTTAACGGGTAGGTAATACTCGGGAAATATATAAGTTCACAATTAATATGTTATATTGTACATTCTTCAACTTTGATTCAAAAATTATTAACTATGCTCACAGCGATATACAATCGTTTTCATACAAATTCAATTACATATTCTGATATTAACGGATCAGAATCCAAGTCATAACTCTGAACTGGTGAAATCATTCTTAGATATCTACATCTTTCAAAGCTATACTTTGACTACAAAACTGTGAAAGATCCTTTGGTATTGTTTTTACCAAAAATAACCTTGCAATTCCTTTTCAAAGTATCCAGTATTATCAACCATTCAACCAGTCAACGACGACCTTTCAGACTTGTAATTTTGGCATATACGTTTTCGTTACTGGGGAACCTTTCATGTTACACCACATTAGCAGTAAATTTACCAACAACTTCATTGATCTTTGACCTTCCGAAAAATCCTTATACTCATTGAAACTGTATCATGTACTCATCCACATCTTGTAACGGCAATTGGCATACCAATTATCGGGAATTAGCAATCAGTATCTTGAAATCTTGTAGCACGTCTACGCCAATAGTTATATGTTTACATATAACGTCTACCTCCTGGACTTACATACTTCGAATGTGAAGTTTCCGAAAAACACCCCAAACTACGAAACTAGTTCTCCGAATTCTGGAAAAATGTTGATGAAGCAGCAAAAACTGTAAACGACCTTAACAGTCAAAAGTTTGATGATAAAGAATAGTATGGTGGTAAAGCATAGAAAAAGAGAAGGTTTGGAATTGAAAAATGGATTGAGCAGACCATGAAGGAGGCTGTCGACAAATCACAAAGACTAAATCTACCTTCAAAGAATCCAAATGATTCAGAGTCTGCTGAAATCATTAGCGAATACCTTGCTCCTTACTCTAAAACCTTTGCGGATAATATTCTTCATCATCATCTTATCTTAAATATTCTAAGATATCATCGTATCTCCCAATATAAATATCCTCCATATTTCTGAAGATATTTTTCGAAACCATTCTTATCTGAAATCATTACCTCTTCGCGCTATCTGTGTTACATCATAAAAGAAACTATTTTAGTTTCTAAAATCTGAAAAATTCGAAAAAAATGGATGTTTTGAAGTAATGTTGGGAACTGAAGCATGAGTTAGTATAATATAATGATACTTGATCAACGTGATTATATTACAGTAAGTCATGTTGAGTTTCTAATGGAACGTGACAAAGGTTCACAGATCACACCCTCATCATAAACCATGTTACATAACTCTTTCATTCTATATAATCTCTAAATATATCAAGAAAATATATTTCTTGATGATTCGGTCTTTTCCGGATATTCTGGTAATTTGACAAGTCAGATTGTGCCATTACCGTTTCTTTCTTAGAACATTAATTATGTTTATTCTGAAATTCATACCTACGAATTCTGGACCATTACTCGCTTGACTTAAGGTCGGGAAGAGAAAACGAAAGCATGAAGCTCCGAAATATAATGGAGAACATAAAGCCCGATAACAACCCCGAAATTACAAACCGTGTATATCAATGCGTATAGCAATATAAAGACACGGGAGAATGAAAAACACTATAACCCCAAGGTAATAGTAGAAGAAAATAACTTCCTCTGGTGGCAGATGAAAAAGAAGAATGAAGGATACGATAGCCAGGAAAATATCAAGAATTAGAACTGGATTAAGCATTTTCACAATCTATTGGGATGTATGAAATAAGAAAGAAGATTATAGGAGTGGTGAAAATAAATGAAAAGGAAGAGGTCAATTTATAGCAATCGAGACAGATTACGCATTTAATCAAAGAAAATCCTAATTTCCGCAAATTCCGAAGAATCAAATCTTATTTAGATTATGAAGATTTTCTATTCCATAAATTCCGGAAATCAATCGTAACTACGTCAAAAGCTAAGACGAATCTCTATTCTTTTATTTCACTCTTTTACGATAACTTCTCTCATACGCTTCGAGAAATCGGATTGTTTTATCCATATAATTCAACGGTGATAAAATTCTATTTATCAACTCATATTCGTCATGAAAACATTTCTATTGTTAGCCATGACGACCTCACTTAAATTTCGGGACGAAATTTCTTTAACGGGTAGGTACTGTGATGACCCGAAAATTTCTGGCCAAATTTAAACTTTATCTTTAAATGATTTAATGTTTCCGACACGATAAGCAAAGTCTATGAAGTTGAATCTTAAAATTTTAGAACTGTTTCATGTATTAAATTACATTTGACTGCTCTCGACGATTCATGAACAATTATATGTATGTATATATATATATATATGTACAAGTAAAAATGACTTTCCTACCGTAAAATAGTATTTGCTACAGTAAAATGACTTTCCTACCATAAAACACTATTTGCTACAGTAAACCGTATTTTGCTACAGTGAAAACGACTTTGCTACAGTGATTTGCTACAGTAAAACACTATTTGCTACAGTAAACACTATTTTGCTACAGTGCAACACTATTTGCTACAGTACACGCTATTTGCTACAGTAAACACTATTTGCTACATTAAACACTATTTGATGTCGACGAACTAGCAAACAAAAACAGGATAAGGCGGCCATGCGATCGCATGGCAAAAACACTGAAAACTCATGCGATCGCATGAGGTACTGTAGCAGGCCACATACTATAAAAGCTCGATTCATTCCTCTGTATTATTATTTTTTTTATATTATTATTATTATTATTATTATTATTATTATTATTATTAAGATTATTATTATTATTATTAATTTTATTATAATATTATTATTAGTAGTATATATACCTAAAAACTACGACGAGGTTATGAGCGTGTCACCTTCAAAATGGGTTTTTGAGCGGGATAGAGCTAAGGAAATTATGGGTTATTGTCAAGGAGGTTATGGGTAATGTTCGAGGGTATATTTGTGAATCAAATCTAGTGTTTATCATCTCTGTTGCGTCTACGTACTTTCCTACAATATTGAATCTCAATATTGATACGTAAGCACTCATATTTTATCTTTTATACATTAATTGTGTATCCATGTCTTGTGCTCGAGTATATATATTTATGCATGCTTGTATGCTAAATTTTGTTGTTAAATAGTTATGATGAATCACGAAGTAAATACATATATTACAGGTAAAAGGTATATGATATACATGTTTTTGGAAAGCTGGCGAAAAATCAATAACTTTTCATTTAGATATCGAATAATTTCGATGAACGGATTAAAAGATATGATCAACTGAATTATGATTAACGTTAATTGAAATTGCTTTTGAATCTACAATTAAGATTTAAACAACTTGTTTACGAGATTGATAAATTGGATTTTTGAATATTACCAACCGAGTAAATGAATCCTTATATAAGGTATGTCTCGTTTTGTTGAACTATTGTCAAAATTGACTTTTTGAAACGACTTTGGATAACTTTTGTATGTCGATCTCGAGCGTTAGGATTGTTATACACTATGACCTGACCTAGCTTGATAGACATTTATTGACCAACATATGTTCTCTAGGTTGAGATCTACGGTTATTTGATATTCCGAGTTTCGGTCACGTTTTGGTGAACAACTTTATGTGCTGCCAAGGTGAGTTTCATACGATCCCTTTTACTCTCTACATTTTTGGGCTGAGAATACATGCAAATTCTTTATAAACTGATTTACAATATTTATATGCGTGAGTTTCATTTGCTCCCTTTTTAATTGCTTTTGCAATATATATTTTTGGGCTTAGAATACATGCACTTTATTTTAAACACAATGGATACAAGTAAATGCTAAATTCTACACTGAGTTTGAACCGAAAATCCCTTAGCTTTGGTAACTAGTAACTGCCAGTTATAAGAACTGGTGGGCGCGAGTAGTAGTATATGGATCCGTAGGGCTTGATATCCCCGTCCGAGCTAGAGCGCTAGCCTTTTAACGGACGTATGCTATTTGAGAAGCGTACACGTTGGTTTGCGTATACTATTAAGATGCTTATACAAAGGGTACAAATTATATATACGTTAAGTTTAGTTACCAGGGTGCTCAATCTTGTAGAATATTTTGATAAACGTTTCTGGATGAAACAACTGAAATCTTGTGATCCACCTTTATACACAGATTATGCGAAACATAAAAACTATGAACTCACCAACCTTTGTGTTGACACTTGTTAGCATGTTTATTCTCAGGTTTCCTAGAAGTCTTCCGCTGTTGCTTATATGTTGGACAAGCTATGTGCATGGAGTCTTACATGACATACTTTTCAAGGAAACGTTGCATTCACCAAATTATCACCATGTATCTTATTTTGACTGCATTGTCAACGGAAGTACTATTGTAAACTATTATTTACGGTGATTGTCTATATGTAGAAATCATCAGATGTCGAAAACCTTTGATTTAAATATTCATTTATGGTGTGCCTTTTCAAAAGAATGCAATGTTTACAAAACGTATCATATAGAGGTCAAATACCTCGCAATGAAATCAATGAATGACGTATTGTCCATATGGATTTGGAGCGATCGTCATAGTTGGTATCAGAGCGTTGGTCCTAGTGAACCAGGTCTTGCATGAGTGTGTCTAACTGGTTATTGTTAGGATGCATTAGTGAGTCTGGACTATGACCGTATATGTTTTTACCAAGTTTTGCTTACCATTTATCGTCGAAAATTACTTGCTTATCATTCCTAAGTCTAGACACGTCTTACTGCATTTACTGCATAGATAATGTGCCGACAAAATTCATATCTTAGCATATCTGTTACTGTAAACTTTTCCTGACATCTTCCGAAAATTTCTCCGTAATTTACGGGATTTTGGTATTATATATACATATGTAAATTATGTATTGAGGAGTACCAATCTAAATTCTATAATCTATCTTATATCAAAAATCAATTCCCTGATTTTACAAGATGGATCACGTATCTAGTTCAAATTCCTTAAATTCCGACAACTATTCCGATATGGATATTCACATGAACTCCGAAGACAGTGTAACCGGAATGGATCAACCAATTAGCCATCATCTATTCTGGATGAATTGGGGATGGGATCGTAGCTTACTTAGTCATTGGAGACAAGAAGAAGGCGATCCCTTCCATCCACCACATTGCCCTCTTGGCGAAGAACCTGAAGCACTTACCGGCGAACCTGTTTGTAATACCATTTTCTCTCTCATTTCCAGAGTATCTAGTCATGATTATATACTATCTCACATTCTAAATCTTATTCGTCCGCTCGTCCGAACCACCGATCATCCCGGTATAATAGAAGAAGTCAACGAGCTTCGCGCTCGGGTAGTGGCTTTGGAGAATATGGTGCGAAGGTTACAAATACCAGCAGCAGCACCAGCAGCATAACCATTACCACCACCAACAACCACATCCGCATCCCACACCTCAATATCACATCTAAACACTGTACTTCAGATATCAACATCATACGCACCGTAGATACCAAGGAGTGCCAATAACAATAAATGATGAAGTACTGATTCATAACTTCATCGAAGAAATATTCTACGGTGATTATGTAATCTCTAAAATCTTAGAGATTATTTATCCCAGTTCTAACCGTAAATCAGATAAATAGAAGGAAGAATAGAAACCCTGACAAGAATGATGCATAAGGTACAAGCTAGACTTGTTTTACCAACAACATCAATAGTACCCTTAGCCTCACTAGCACAGTTAGTGCTGTCAACATCATTAGAATCATCAGCACCTCTAACATCACAAGTTCCGCCAGTTCAAGAAAGCACCGTGGATATTATTACAAGTCAACAACGCGTATATTTGTATCAACGAGTTATGAAATATTAACTCATTCCCTCTGAAGAATTTATATGTATATCTTATATATATATTTTAAAACCATCATAAATCTTTTCGTACTAAGCTATTAAGTATGAATTGAAAAAGGGTAAATACTACTCCGTTAAATTCATATTACTAATATGATATGATGTACATCCTTCGTTAACAACTTAACCTTCGATAACTACAATCTCTGTTTCAATCCAAAGAATTCCGTTTCATAATAAACCAAGTGTATTATTCAATAATATGGTTGATTTTACACTTTCATCTTCGATGCACTCGAAACTTTCTAGAAAACATCATTTGCACCTTGCGAAGTTTGCAAGAATTCCACGAATATCAACACCCTTCACCAAGGAATATCAATAAGAATAAATAATGAAGTATTGATTTCATTAGCAAAATACTCCGCAAAGATTATGTAATCTTTAATATTTTAGAGATTATTCATTTCTAATTCAAGCCGAAAATCAAATGAGCTTAATATGATATTAACTCATTAAATCTGTATTACATCTGAAGAAAATATACATACATATATTTTCATAAAAACGGTAATAAAAATTCTTTTGTACAAAGTATTAATTGTGAAATCTTTAACGGGTAGGTAATACTCGGGAAATATATAAGTTCACAATTAATATGTTATATTATACATTCTTCAACTTTGATTCAAAAATTATTAACTATGCTCACAGCGATATACAATCGTTTTCATACAAATTCAATTACATATTCTGATATTGACGGATCAGAATTCAAGTCATAACTCTGAACTGGTAAAATCATTCTTAGATCTCTACATCTTTCAAAGCTATACTTTGACTACAAAACTGTGAAAGATCCTTTGGTATTGTTTTTACCAAAAATAACCTTGCAATTCCTTTTCAAAGTATCCAGTATTATCAACCATTCAACCAGTCAACGACGACCTTTCACCCTTGTAATTTTGGCATATACGTTTTCGTTATTGGGGAACCTTTCATGTTCCACCACATTAGCAGTAAATTTACCAACAACTTCATTGATCTTTGACCTTCCGAAAAATCCTTATACTCATTGAAATTGTATCATGTACTCATCCACATCTTGTAACGGCAATTGCCATACCAACTATCGGGAATTAGCAATCAGTATCTTGAAATCTTGTAGCACGTCTACGCCAACAGTTATATGTGTACATATAACGTCTACCTCCTGGACTTACATATTTCGAATGTGAAGTTTCCAAAAAACACCCCAAACTACGAAACTAGTTCTCCGAATTCTGGAAAAATGTTGATGAAGCAGCAAAAACTGTAAATGACCTTAACAGTCAAAAGTTTGATGATAAAGAATAGTATGGTGGTAAAGCATAGAAAAAGAGAAGGTTTGGAATTGAAAAATGGATTGAGCAGACCATGAAGGAGGCTGTGGACAAATCACAAAGACTAAATCTACCTTCAAAGAATCCAAATGATTCAGAGTCTGCTGAAATCATTAGTGAATACCTTGCTCCTTACTCTAAAACCTTTGCGGACAATATTCTTCATCATCATCTTATCTTAAATATTCTAAGATATCATCGTATCTCCCAATATAAATATCCTCCATATTTCTGAAGATATTTTTCGAAACCATTCTTATCTAAAATCATTACCTCTTCGCGCTATCTGTGTTACATCATAAAAGAAACTATTTTAGTTTCTAAAATCTGAAAAATTCGAAAAAAATGGATGTTTTGAAGTAATGTTGGGAACTGAAGCATGAGTTAGTATAATATAATGACACTTGATCAACGTGATTATATTACAGTAAGTCATGTTGAGTTTCTAATGGAACGTGACAAAGGTTCACAGATCACACCCTCATCATAAACCATGTTACATAACTCTTTCATTCTATATAATCTCTAAATATATCAAGAAAATATATTTCTTGATGATTCAGTCTTTTCCGGATATTCTGGTAATTTGACAAGTCGGATTGTGCCATTACCGTTTCTTTCTTAGAACATTAATTATGTTTATTCTAAAATTCATACCTACGAATTCTGGACCATTACTCGCTTGACTTAAGGTCGGGAAGAGAAAACGAAAGCATGAAGCTCCGAAATATAATGGCGAACATAAAGCTCGATAACAACCCCGAAATTACAAACCGTGTATTTCAATGCGTATAGCAATATAAAGACACGGGATAATGAAAAATACTATAACCCCAAGGTAATAGTAGAAGAAAATAACTTCCTCTGGTGGCAGATAAAAAAGAAGAATGAAGGATACGATAGCCAGGAAAATATCAAGAATCAGAACTGGATTAAGCATTTTCACAATCTATTGGGATGTATGAAATAAGAAAGAAGATTATAGGAGTGGTGAAAATAAATGAAACGGAAGAGGTCAATTTATAGCAATCGAGACAGATTACACATTTAATCAAAGAAAATCCTAATTTTCGCAAATTCCGAAGAATCAAATCTTATTTAGATTATGAAGATTTTCTATTCCTTAAATTCCGAAAATCAATCGTAACTACGTCAAAAGCTAAGACGAATCTCTATTCTTTCATTTCACTCTTTTACGATAACTTCTCTCATACGCTTCGAGAAATCGGATTGTTTTATCCATATAATTCAACGGTGATAAAATTCTATTTATCAACTCATATTCGTCATGAAAACATTTCTATTGTTAGCCATGACGACCTCACTTAAATTTCGGGACGAAATTTCTTTAACGGATAGGTACTGTGATGACCCAGTAATTTCTGACCAAATTTAAACTTTATCTTTAAATGATTTAATGTTTCCGACACGATAAGCAAAGTCTATGAAGTTGAATCTTAAAATTTTAGAACTGTTTCATGTATTAAATTACATTTGACTGCTCTCGACGATTCATGAACAATTATATGTATGTATATATATATATATGTACAAGTAAAAACGACTTTCCTACCGTAAAACAGTATTTGCTACAGTAAAATGACTTTCCTACCGTAAAACACTATTTGCTACAGTAAAACCGCATTTGCTACAGTAAAAACGACTTTGCTACAGTGATTTGCTACAGTAAAACACTATTTACTACAGTAAACCACTATTTACTACAGTAAAACACTATTTGCTACAGTAAACACTATTTGCTACAGTAAACACTATTTGATGTCGACGAACTAGCAAACAAAAACAGGATAAGGCGGCCATGCGATCGCATGGCAAAAACACTGAAAACTCATGCGATCGCATGAGGTACTGTAGCAGGCCACATACTATAAAAGCTCGATTCATTCCTCTGTATTATTATTTTTTTATATTATTATTATTATTATTATTATTAAGATTATTATTATTATTAATCTTATTATAATAATATTATTATTAGTATATATACCTAAAATACTACGACGATGTTATGAGCGTGTCACCTTCAAAATGGGTTTTTGAGCGGGATAGAGCTAAGGAAATTATGAGTTATTGTCAAGGAGATTATGGGTAATGTCCGAGGGTATATTTGTGAATCAATTCTAGTGTTTATCATCTCTGTTGCGTCTACGTACTTTCCTACAATATTGAATCTCAATATTGATACGTAAGCACTCATATTTTATCTTTTATACATTAATTGTGTATCCATGTCTAGTGCTCGAGTATATATATTTATGCATGCTTGTATGCGAAATTTTGTTGTTAAATAGTTATGATGAATCACGAAGTAAATACATATATTACTGGTAAAAGGTATATGATATACATGTTTTTGGAAAGCTGGCGAAAAATCAATAACTTTTCATTTAGATATCGAATAATTTCGATGAACGGATTAAAAGATATGATCAACTGAATTATGATTAACGTTAATTGAAATTGCTTTTGAATCTACAATTAAAATTTAAACAACTTGTTTACGAGATTGATAAATTGGATTTTTGAATATTACCAACCGAGTAAATGAATCCTTATATAAGGTATGTCTCGTTTTGTTGAACTATTGTCAAAATTGACTTTTTGAAACGACTTTGGATAACTTTTGTATGTCGATCTCGAGCATTAGGATTGTTATACACTATAACCTGACCTAGCTTGATAGACATTTATTGACCAACATATGTTCTCTAGGTTGAGATCTACGGTTATTTGATATTCCGAGTTTCGGTCACGTTTTAGTGAACAACTTTATGTGCTGCTAAGGTGAGTTTAATAAGATCCCTTTTACTCTCTACATTTTTGGGCTGAGAATACATGCAAATTCTTTATAAACTGATTTACAATATTTATATGCGTGAGTTTCATTTGCTCCCTTTTTAATTGCTTTTGCAATATATATTTTTGGGCTGAGAATACATGCACTTTATTTTAAACACAATGGATACAAGTAAATACTAAATTCTACACTGAGTTTGAATTGAAAATCCCTTAGCTTTGGTAACTTGTAACTGCCAGTTATAAGAACTGGTGGACGCGAGTAGTAGTATATGGATCCGTAGGGCTTGATATCCCCGTCCGAGCTAGAGCGCTAGCCTTTTAATGGACGTATGCTATTTGAGAAGCGTACACGTTGGTTTGCGTGTACTATTAAGATGATTATACAAAGGGTACAAATTATATATACGTTAAGTTTAGTTACCAGGGTGCTCAATCTTGTAGAATATTTTGATAAACGTTTCTGGATGAAACAACTGAAATCTTGTGATCCACCTTTATACACAGATTATGCGAAACATTAAAACTATGAACTCACCAACCTTTGTGTTGACACTTGTTAGCATGTTTATTCTCAGGTTTCCTAGAAGTCTTCCATTGTTGATTATATGTTAGACAAGCTATGTGCATGGAGTCTTACATGACATACTTTTCAAGGAAACGTTGCATTCACCAAATTATCACCATGTATCTTATTTTGACTGCATTGTCAACGGAAGTACTATTGTAAACTATTATTTACGGTGATTCTCTATATGTAGAAATCATCAGATGTCGAAAACCTTTGATTTAAATATTCATTTATGGTGTGCGTTTTCAAAAGAATGCAATGTTTACAAAACGTATCATATAGAGGTCAAATACCTCGCAATGAAATCAATGAATGACGTATTGTCAATATGGATTTGGAGCGATCGTCACAGTTGGTATCAGAGCTTTGGTTCTAGTGAACCAGGTCTTGCATGAGTGTGTCTAACTGGTTATTGTTAGGATGCATTAGTGAGTCTGGACTATGACCGTATATGTTTTTACCAAGTTTTGCTTACCATTTATCGTCAAAAATTACTTGCTTATCATTCCTAAGTCTAGACAAGCCTTACTGCATTTACTGCATAGATAGTGTGCCGACAAAATTCATATCTTAGCATATCTGTTACTGTAAACTTTTCCTGACATCTTTCGAAAATTTCTCCGTAATTTACGAGATTTTGGTATTATATATACATATGTAAATTATGTATTGAGGAGTACCAATCTAAATTCTATAATCTATCTTATATCAAAAATCAATTCCCTGATTATACAAGATGGATCACGTATCTAGTTCAAATTCCTTAAATTCCGACAGCTATTCCGATATGGATATTCACATGAACTCCGAAGACAGTGTAACCGGAATGGATCAACCAATTAGCCATCATCTATTCTGGATGAATTGGGGATAGGTTCGTAGCTTACTTAGTCATTGGAGACAAGAAGAAGGCGATCCCTTCCATCCACCACATTGCCCTCTTGGCGAAGAACCTGAAGCACTTACCGGCTAACCTGTTTGTAATACCATTTTCTCTCTCATTTCCAGAGTATCTAGTCATGATTATATACTATCTCACATTCTAAATCTTATTCGTCCGCTCGTCCGAACCACCGATCATCCCGGTATAATAGAAGAAGTCAACGAGCTTCGCGCTCGGGTAGTGGCTTTGGAGAATATGGTGCGAAGGTTACAAATACCAGCAGCAGCACCAGCAGCATAACCAGTACCACCATCATCAACAACAACAGTACCATTACCACCACCAACAACCACATCCGCATCCCACACCTCAATATCACATCTAAAAACTGTACTTCAGATATCAACATCATACGCACCGTAGATACCAAGGAGTGCCAACAACAATAAATGATGAAGTACTGATTCATAACTTCATCGAAGAAATATTCTACGGTGATTATGTAATCTCTAAAATCTTAGAGATTATTTATCCCAGTTCTAACCGTAAATCAGATAAATAGAAGGAAGAATAGAAACCCTGACAAGAATGATGCATAAGGTACAAGCTAGACTTGTTTTACCAACAACATCAATAGTACCCTTAGCCTCACTAGCACAGTTAGTGCTGTCAACATCATTAGAATCATCAGCACCTCTAACATCACAAGTTCCGCCAGTTCAAGAAAGCACCGTGGATATTATTACAAGTCAACAACGCGTATATTTGTATCAACTAGTTATGAAATATTAACTCATTCCCTCTGAAGAATTTATATGTATATCTTATATATATATTTTAAAACCATCATAAATCTTTTCGTACTAAGCTATTAAGTATGAATTGAAAAAGGGTAAATACTACTCTGTTAAATTCATATTACTAATATGCTATGATGTACATCCTTCGTTAACAACTTAACCTTCGATAACTACAATCTCTGTTTCAATCCAAAGAATTCCGTTTCATAATAAACCAAGTGTATTATTCAATAATATGGTTGATTTTACACTTTCATCTTCGATGCACTCGAAACTTTCTAGAAAACATCATTTGCACCTTGCGAAGTTTGCAAGAATTCCACGAATATCAACACCCTTCACCAAGGAATATCAATAAGAATAAATAATGAAGTATTGATTTCATTAGCGAAATACTCCGTAAAGATTATGTAATCTTTAATATTTTAGAGATTATTCATTTCTAATTCAAGCCGAAAATCAAATGAGCTTAATATGATATTAACTCATTAAATCTGTATTACATCTGAAGAAAATATACATACATATATTTTCATAAAAACGGTAATAAAAATTCTTTTGTACAAAGTATTAATTGTGAAATCTTTAACGGGTAGGTAATACTCGGGAAATATATAAGTTCACAATTAATATGTTATATTGTACATTCTTCAACTTTGATTCAAAAATTATTAACTATGCTCACAGCGATATACAATCGTTTTCATACAAATTCAATTACATATTCTGATATTGACAGATCAGAATCCAAGTCATAACTCTGAATCCGTGAAATCATTCTTAGATCTCTACATCTTTCAAAGCTATACTTTGACTACAAAACTGTGAAAGATCCTTTGGTATTGTTTTTACCAAAAATAACCTTGCAATTCATTTTCAAAGTATCCAGTATTATCAACCATTCAACCAGTCAACGACGATCTTTCAGACTTGTAATTTTGGCATATACGTGTTCGTTACTGGGGAACCTTTCATGTTCCACCACATTAGCAGTAAATTTACCAACAACTTCATTGATCTTTGACCTTCCGAAAAATCCTTATACTCATTGAAACTGTATCATGTACTCATCCACATCTTGTAACGGCAATTGCCATACCAACTATCGGGAATTAGCAATCAGTATCTTGAAATCTTGTAGCACGTCTATGCCAACAGTTATATGTGTACATATAACGTCTACCTCCTGGACTTACATACTTCGAATGTGAAGTTTCCGAAAAACACCCCAAACTATGAAACTAGTTCTCCGAATTCTGGAAAAATGTTGATGAAGCAGCAAAAACTGTAAACGACCTTAACAGTCAAAAGTTTGATGATAAAGAATAGTATGGTGGTAAAGCATAGAAAAAGAGAAGGTTTGGAATTGAAAAATGGATTGAGCAGACCATGAAGGAGGCTGTGGACAAATAACAAAGACTAAATCTACCTTCAAAGAATCCAAATGATTCAGAGTCTGCTGAAATCATTAGCAAATACATTACTCCTTACTCTAAAACCTTTGCGGACAATATTCTTCATCATCATCTTATCTTAAATATTCTAAGATATCATCGTATCTCCCAAAATAAATATCCTCCATATTTCTGAAGATATTTTTCGAAACCATTCTTATCTGAAATCATTACCTCTTCGCGCTATCTGTGTTACATCATAAAAGAAACTATTTTAGTTTCTAAAATCTGAAAAATTCGAAAAACAAATGGATGTTTTGAAGTAATGTTGGGAACTGAAGCATGAGTTAGTATAATATAATGACACTTGATCAACGTGATTATATTACAGTAAGTCATGTTGAGTTTCTAATGGAACGTGACAAAGGTTCACAGATCACACCCTCATCATAAACCATGTTACATAACTCTTTCATTCTATATACTCTCTAAATATATCAAGAAAATATATTTCTTGATGATTCGGTCTTTTCCGGATATTCTGGTAATTTGACAAGTCGAATTGTGCCATTACCGTTTCTTTCTTAGAACATTAATTATGTTTATTCTAAAATTCATACCTACGAATTCTGGACCATTACTTGCTTGACTTAAGGTCGGGAAGAGAAAACGAAAGCATGAAGCTCCGAAATATAATGGAGAACATAAAGCCCGATAACAACCCCGAAATTACAAACCGTGTATATCAATGCGTATAGCAATATAAAGACACGGGAGAATGAAAAATACTATAACCCAAGGTAATAGTAGAAGAAAATAACTTCCTCTGGTGGCAGATGAAAAAAAAGAATGAAGGATACGATAGCCAGGAAAATATCAAGAATCAGAACTGGATTAAGCATTTTCACAATCTATTGGGATGTATGAAATAAGAAAGAAGATTATAGGAGTGGTGAAAATAAATGAAACGGAAGAGGTCAATTTATAGCAATCGAGACAGATTACACATTTAATCAAAGAAAATCCTAATTTCCGCAAATTCCGATGAATCAAATCTTATTTAGATTATGAAGATTTTCTATTCCTTAAATTCCGGAAATCAATCGTAACTAAGTCAAAAGCTAAGACGAATCTCTATTCTTTCATTTCACTCTTTTACGATAACTTCTCTCATACGCTTCGAGAAATCGGATTGTTTTATCCATATAATTCAACGGTGATAAAATTCTATTTATCAACTCATATTCGTCATGAAAACATTTCTATTGTTAGCCATGACGACCTCACTTAAATTTCGGGACGAAATTTCTTTAACGGGTAGGTACTGTGATGACCCGGAAATTTCTGACCAAATTTAAACTTTATCTTTAAATGATTTAATGTTTCCGACACGATAAGCAAAGTCTATGAAGTTGAATCTTAAAATTTTAGAACTGTTTCATGTATTAAATTACATTTGACTGCTCTCGACGATTCATGAACAATTATATGTATGTATGTATATATATATGTACAAGTAAAAACGACTTTCCTACCGTAAAACAGTATTTGCTACAGTAAAATGACTTTCCTACCGTAAAACACTATTTGCTACAGTAAACCGTATTTGCTACAGTAAAATACTATTTGCTACAGTAAACCACTATTTGCTACAGTAAAACACTATTTGCTACAGTAACACACTATTTGCTACAGTAAAACACTATTAGCTACAGTAAAACACTATTAGCTACAGTAACACTATTTGATGTCGACGAACTAGCAAACAAAAACAGGATAAGGCGGCCATGCGATCGCATGGCAAAAACACTGAAAACTCATGCGATCGCATGAGGTACTGTAGCAGGCCACATACTATAAAAGCTCGATTCATTCCTCTGTATTATTATTATTTTTTTATATTATTATTATTATTATTATTATTATTATTATTATTAAGATTATTATTATTATTAATAATATTATTATAATATTATTATTAGTAGTATATATACCTAAAATACTACGACGAGGTTATGAGCGTGTCACCTTCAAAATGGGTTTTTGAGCAGGATAGAGCTAAGGAAATTATCGGTTATTGTCAAGGAGATTATGGGTAATGTTCGAGGGTATATTTGTGAATCAAATCTAGTGTTTATCATCTCTGTTGCGTCTACGTACTTTCCTACAATATTGAATCTCAATATTGATACGTAAGCACTCATATTTTATCTTTTATACATTAATTGTGTATCCATGTCTAGTGCTCGAGTATATATATTTATGCATGCTTGTATGCGAAATTTTGTTGTTAAATAGTTATGATGAATCACGAAGTAAATACATATATTACTGGTAAAAGGTATATGATATACATGTTTTTGGAAAGCTGGCGAAAAATCAATAACTTTTCATTTAGATATCGAATAATTTCGATGAACGGATTAAAAGATATGATTAACTGAATTATGATTAACGTTAATTGAAATTGCTTTTGAATCTACAATTAAGATTTAAACAACTTGTTTACGAGATTGATAAATTGGATTTTTGAATATTACCAACCGAGTAAATGAATCCTTATATAAGGTATGTCTCGTTTTGTTGAACTATTGTCAAAATTGACTTTTTGAAACGACTTTGGATAACTTTTGTATGTCGACCTCGAGCATTAGGATTGTTATACACTATGACCTGACCTAGCTTGATAGACATTTATTGACCAACATATGTTCTCTAGGTTGAGATCTACAGTTATTTGATATTCCGAGTTTCGGTCACGTTTTGGAGAACAACTTTATGTGCTGCTTGAAATGTCCCGTTCTTATTGATTAAAAACGTTCCATATTAATTGATTTCGTTGCGAGGTTTTGACCTCTATATGAGACGTTTTTCAAAGACTGCATTCATTTTGAAACAAACCATAACCTTTATTTCATCAATAAAGGTTTAAAAAAAGCTTTACGTAGATTATCAAATAATGATAATCTAAAATATCCTGTTTACACACGACCATTACATAATGGTTTACAATACAAATATGTTACAACAAAATAAGTTTCTTGAATGCAGTTTTTACATAATATCATACAAGCATGGACTCCAAATCTCGTCCTTATTTAAGTATGCGACAGCGGAAGCTCTTAATAATCACCTGAGAATAAACATGCTTAAAACGTCAACAAAAATGTTGGTGAGTTATAGGTTTAACCTATATATATCAAATCATAATAATAGACCACAAGATTTCATATTTCAATACACATCCCATACATAGAGATAAAAATCATTCATATGGTGAACACTTGGTAACCGACATTAACAAGATGCATATATAAGAATATCCCCATCATTCCGGGACACCCTTCGGATATGATATAAATTTCGAAGTACTAAAGCATCCGGTACTTTGGATGGGGTTTGTTAGACCCAATAGATCTATCTTTAGGATTCGCGTCAATTAGGGTGTCTGTTCCCTAATTCTTAGATTACCAGACTTAATAAAAAGGGGCATATTCGATTTTGATAATTCAACCATAGAATGTAGTTTCACGTACTTGTGTCTATTTTGTAAATCATTTATAAAACCTGCATGTATTCTCATCCCAAAAATATTAGATTTTAAAAGTGGGACTATAACTCACTTTCACAGATTTTTACTTCGTCGGGAAGTAACACTTGGCCACTGGTTGATTCACGAACCTATAACAATATATACATATATATCAAAGTATGTTCAAAATATATTTACAACACTTTTAATATATTTTGATGTTTTAAGTTTATTAAGTCAGCTGTCCTCGTTAGTAACCTACAACTAGTTGTCCACAGTTAGATGTACAGAAATAAATCGATAAATATTATCTTGAATCAATCCACGACCCAGTGTATACGTATCTCAGTATTGATCACAACTCAAACTATATATATTTTGGAATCAACCTCAACCCTGTATAGCTAACTCCAACATTCACATATAGAGTGTCTATGGTTGTTCCGAAATATATATAGATGTGTCGACATGATAGGTCGAAACATTGTATACGTGTCTATGGTATCTCAATATTACATAATATAAAATACAAGTTGATTAAGTTATGGTTGGAATAGATTTGTTACCAATTTTCACGTAGCTAAAATGAGAAAAATTATCCAATCTTGTTTTACCCATAACTTCTTCATTTTAAATCCGTTTTGAGTGAATCAAATTGCTATGGTTTCATATTGAACTCTATTTTATGAATCTAAACAGAAAAAGTATAGGTTTATAGTCGGAAAAATAAGTTACAAGTCGTTTTTGTAAAGGTAGTCATTTCAGTCGAAAGAACGACGTCTAGATGACCATTTTAGAAAACATACTTCCACTTTGAGTTTAACCATAATTTTTGGATATAGTTTCATGTTCATAATAAAAATCATTTTCTTAGAATAACAACTTTTAAATCAAAGTTTATCATAGTTTTTAATTAACTAACCCAAAACAGCCCCGCGGTATTACTACGACGGCGTAAATCCGGTTTTACGGTGTTTTTCGTGTTTTCAGGTTTTAAATCATTAAGTTAGCATATCATATAAATATAGAACATGTGTTTAGTTGATTTTAAAAGTCAAGTTAGAAGGATTAACTTTTGTTTGCGAACAAGTTTAGAATTAACTAAACTATGTTCTAGTAATTACAAGTTTAAACCTTCGAATAAGATAGCTTTATATGTATGAATCGAATGATGTTATGAACATCATTACTACCTTAAGTTCCTTGGATAAACCTACTAGAAAAGAGAAAAATGGATCTAGCTTCAATGGATCCTTGGATGGTTAAAAGTTCTTGAAGCAGAATCATGACACGAAAACAAGTTCAAGTAAGATCATCACTTGAAATAAGATTGTTATAGTTATAGAAATTGAACCAAAGTTTGAATATAATTATTACCTTGTATTAGAATGATAACCTACTATAAGAAAAAAAGATTTTTTGAGGTTGGATGATCACCTTACAAGATTGGAAGTGAGCTAGCAAACTTGAAAGTATTCTTGATTTTATCTAACTAGAACTTGTAGAATTTATGAAGAACACTTAGAACTTGAAGATAGAACTTGAGAGAGATCAATTAGATGAAGAAAATTGAAGAATGAAAGTGTTTGTAGGTGTTTTTGGTCGTTGGTGTATGGATTAGATATAAAGGATATGTAATTTTGTTTTCATGTAAATAAGTCATGAATGATTACTCATATTTTTGTAATTTTATGAGATATTTCATGCTAGTTGCCAAATGATGGTTCCCACATGTGTTAGGTGACTCACATGGGCTGCTAAGAGCTGATCATTGGAGTGTATATACCAATAGTACATACATCTAAAAGCTGTGTATTGTACGAGTACGAATACGGGTGCATACGAGTAGAATTGTTGATGAAACTGAACGAGGATGTAATTGTAGGCATTTTTGTTAAGTAGAAGTATTTTGATAAGTGTATTGAAGTCTTTCAAAAGTGTATAAATACATATTAAAACAGTACATGTATATACATTTTAACTGAGTCGTTAAGTCATCGTTAGTCGTTACATGTAAGTGTTGTTTTGAAACCTTTAGGTTAACGATCTTGTTAAATGTTGTTAATCCAATGTTTATAATATCAAATGAGATTTTAAATTATTATATTATCATGATATTATCATGTATGAATATCTCTTAATATGATATATATACATTAAATGTCTTTACAACGATAATCGTTACATATATGTCTCGTTTAAAAATCATTAAGTTAGTAGTCTTGTTTTTACATATGTAGTTCATTGTTAATATACTTAATGATATGTTTACTTATCATATTATCATGTTAACTATATATATATATATATATATCCATATATATGTCATCATATAGTTTTTACAAGTTTTAACGTTCGTGAATCACCGGTCAACCTGGGTGGTCAATTGTCTATATGAAACATATTTCAATTAATCAAGTCTTAACAAGTTTGATTGCTTAACATGTTGGAAATATTTAATCATGTAAATATCAATCTCAATTAATATATATAAACATGGAAAAGTTCGGGTCACTACAGTACCTACCCGTTAAATAAATTTCGTGCTGAAATTTTAAGCTGTTGAAGGTGTTGACGAATATTCTGGAAATAGATGCGGGTATTTCTTCTTCATCTGATCTTCATGCTCCCAGGTGAACTCGGGTCCTCTACGAGCATTCCATCGAACCTTAACAATTGGTATCTTGTTTTGCTTAAGTCTTTTAACCTCACGATCCATTATTTCGACGGGTTCTTCGATGAATTCAAGTTTTTCGTTGATTTGGATTTAATCTAACAGAATAGTGAGATCTTCTTTAGCAAAACATTTCTTCAAATTCGAGACGTGGAAAGTGTTATGTAAATCCGTGAGTTGTTGAGGTAACTCAAGTCGGTAAGCTACTGGTCCGACACGATCAATAATCTTGAATGGTCCAATATACCTTGGATTTAATTTCCCTCGTTTACCAAATCGAACAATGCCTTTCCAAGGTGCAACTTTAAGCATGACCATCTCTCCAATTTCAAATTCTATATCTTTTCTTTTAATGTCAGCGTAGCTCTTTTGTCAACTTTGGGCGGTTTCAACCGTTGTTAAATTTGGATGATCTTCTCGGTAGTTTCTTGTATAATCTCCGGACCCGTAATCTGTCTATCCCCCACTTCACTCCAAAAAATCGGAGACCTGCACTTTCTACCATAAAGTGCTTCAAACGGCGCCATCTCAATGCTTGAATGGTAGCTGTTGTTGTAGGAAAATTCTGCTAACGGTAGATGTCGATCCCAACTGTTTCCGAAATCAATAACACATGCTCGTAGCATGTCTTCAAGCGTTTGTATCGTCCTTTCGCTCTGCCCATCAGTTTGTGGATGATAGGCAGTACTCATGTCTAGACGAGTTCCTAATGCTTGCTGTAATGTCTGCCAGAATCTTGAAATAAATCTGCCATCCCTATCAGAGATAATAGAGATTGGTATTCCATGTCTGGAGACGACTTCCTTCAAATACAGTCGTGCTAACTTCTCCATCTTGTCATCTTCTCTTATTGGCAGGAAGTGTGCTGATTTGGTGAGACGATCAACTATTACCCAAATACTATCAAAACCACTTGCAGTCCTTGGCAATTTAGTGATGAAATCCATGGTAATGTTTTCCCATTTCTATTCCGGGATTTCGGGTTGTTGAAGTAGACCTGATGGTTTCTGATGCTCAGCTTTGACCTTAGAACACGTCAAACATTCTCCTACGTATTTAGCAACATCGGCTTTCATATCCGGCCACCAAAAATGTTTCTTGAGATCCTTGTACATCTTCCCCGTTCCAGGATGTATTGAGTATCTGGTTTTATGAGCTTCTCTAAGTACCATTTCTCTCATATCCCCAAATTTTGGTACCCAAATCCTTTCAGCCCTATACTGGGTTCCGTCTTCTCGAATATTAAGATGCTTCTCCGATCCTTTGGGTATTTCATCCTTTAAATTTCCCTCTTTTAAAACTCCTTGTTGCGCCTCCTTTATTTGAGTAGTAAGGTTATTATGAATCATTATATTCATAGATTTTACTCGAATGGGTTCTCTGTCCTTCCTGCTCAAGGCATCGGCTACCACATTTGCCTTCCCCGGGTGGTAATGAATCTCAAAGTCGTAATCATTCAATAATTCAATCCACCTACGCTGCTCATATTCAGTTGTTTCTGATTAAAGATGTGTTGAAGACTTTTGTGGTCGGTATATATAATACTTTTGACCCCATATAAGTAGTGCCTCCAAGTCTTTAATGCAAAAACAACCGCGCCAAATTCCAAATCATGCGTCGTATAATTTTGTTCGTGAATCTTCAATTGTCTAGACGCATAAGCAATCACCTTCGTTCGTTGCATTAATACACAACCGAGACCTTGCTTTGATGCGTCACAATAAATCACAAAATCATCATTCCCTTCAGGCAATGACAATATAGGTGCCGTAGTTAGCTTTTTCTTCAATAACTGAAACGCTTTCTCTTGTTCATCATTCCATTCAAATTTCTTCCCTTTATGCGTTAATGCAGTCAAGGGTTTTGCTATTCTGGAAAAGTCTTGGATGAACCTTCTGTAGTAACCAGCTAGTCCTAAAAACTGGCGTATGTGTTTCGGAGTTTTTGGGGTTTTCCACTTTTCAACAATTTCTATCTTTGCCGGATCCACCTTAATACCTTCTTTGTTCACTATGTGACCGAGGAATTGAACTTCTTCCAACCAAAATGCACACTTTGAAAACTTAGCGTACAATTCTTCCTTCCTCAATACTTCTAACACCTTTCTCAAATGTTCACCGTGTTCTTTGTCATTCTTTGAGTAAATAAGTATGTCATCAATGAAAACAATGACAAACTTGTCAAGGTATGGTCCACACACTCGGTTCATAAGGTCCATGAACACAGCTGGTGCATTAGTTAAACCAAACGGCATGACCATAAACTCGTAATGACCGTAACGTGTTCTGAAAGCAGTCTTTGGAATATCATCTTCTTTCACCCGCATTTGATGATACCCGGAACGTAAGTCAATCTTTGAATAAACAGATGAGCCTTGTAGTTGATCAAATAAGTCGTCGATTCTTGGTAGTGGGTAGCGGTTCTTGATGGTAAGTTTGTTCAACTCTCGGTAGTCGATACACAACCTGAATGTACCATCTTTCTTCTTGACAAATAAAACAGGAGCTCCCCACGATGATGTACTTGGTCGAATGAAACCACGCTCTAAAAGTTCTTGTAATTGGCTTTGCAATTCTTTCATCTCGCTGGGTGCGAGTCTGTAAGGAGCACGAGCTATTGGTGCAGCTCCTGGTACAAGATCTATTTGAAATTCAACGGATCGATGTGGGGGTAATCCCGGTAATTCTTTCGGAAATACATCGGAAAACTCTTTTGCAATGGGAACATCATTGATGCTCTTTTCTTCAGTTTGTACTTTCTCGACGTGTGCTAGAACAGCATAGCAACCTTTTCTTATTAGTTTTTGTGCCTTCAAATTACTAATAAGATGTAGCTTCGTGTTGCCCTTTTCTCCGTACACCATTAAGGGTTTTCCTTTTTCTCGTATAATGCGAATTGTATTTTTGTAACAAACGATCTCTGCTTTCACTTCTTTCAACCAGTCCATACCGATTATCACATCAAAACTCCCTAACTCTACTGGTATCAAATCAATCTTAAATGTTTCGCTAACCAGTTTAATTTCTCGATTCCGACATATATTATCTGCTGAAATTAATTTACCATTTGCTAATTCGAGTAAAAATTTACTATCCAAAGGCGTCGATGGACAACTTAATTTAGTACAAAAATCTCTACTCATATAGCTTCTATCCGCACCCGAATCAAATAAAACGTAAGCAGATTTATTGTCAATAAGAAACGTACCCGTAACAAGCTCCGGGTCTTCCTGTGCCTCTGCCGCATTAATATTGAAAACTCTTCCGCGGCCTTGTCCATTCGTGTTCTCCTGGTTCGGGCAATTTCTAATAATGTGGCCCGGTTTTCCACATTTATAACAAACTACATTGGCATAACTTGCTCCGACACTACTTGCTCCGCCATTACTCATTCTGACACCATTTGTTCCTTTCGTTCTATTAACCCCTGGTCCGTTGACCTCACACTTCGCCGCGCTATGACCATTTCTTTTACACTTTTGCAAAATTTGGTGCAGAACCCCGAGTGATACTTTTCACACCTTTGGCATAGCTGCTTCTGATTGTTGTTGTTGTTGTTGCGGTTATTATTGTTGTTGGGATGATTGTTGTAGTTGCTGTTGTTATTGTTGTTGTTGGGCCGTTTGTTGTAGTTGCGATTGATGTTGCGATTGTTGGGATAATTGTTGCGATTATTGTTGTAATTGCTGTTGTTGTTGTATTGGTGATTCTTATCACCGTTTTCCTCCCACTTTCTTTTGACTTGTTTCACATTGGCCTCTTCAGCAGTCTGTTCTTTAATTCTTTCTTCAATCTGGTTCACTAGTTTGTGAGCCATTCTACATGCCTGCTGTATGGAGGCGGGCTCGTGTGAACTTATATCTTCTTGGATTCTTTCCGGTAATCCTTTCACAAACGCGTCGATCTTCTCTTCCTCATCTTCGAATGCTCCCGGACACAATAGGCACAATTCTGTGAATCGTCTTTCGTACGTGGTAATATCAAATCCTTGGGTTCGTAACCCTCTAAGTTCTGTCTTGAGCTTATTGACCTCGGTTCTAGGACGGTACTTCTCGTTCATCAAGTGCTTGAATGCTGACCACGGTAGTGCGTACGCATCGTCTTGTCCCACTTGCTCTAGATAGGTATTCCACCATGTTAATGCAGAACCTGTGAAGGTATGCGTAGCGTACTTCACTTTGTCCTCTTCAGTACACTTACTTATGGCAAACACCGATTCGACCTTCTCGGTCCACCGTTTCAATCCGATCTGTCCTTCGGTTCCATCAAATTCCAAAGGTTTGCAGGTAGTGAATTCTTTGTAGGTGCATCCTACACGATTTCCTGTACTGCTAGATCCAAGGTTATTGTTGGTATGTAGTGCAGCCTGTACTGCAGCTATGTTTGAAGCTAGAAAAGTACGAAATTCCTCTTCATTCATATTCACGGTGTGTCGAGTAGTCGGTGCCATTTCCTTCAAAATAGTCAAATGGAACAAGTTAATCATACAGAATATTAAGAGTAGTTAATAGTATTTCGTAGCATAATATGAACTCATTTATAAAAGCTTTTTCTTCATATTAGCGTTTTATAAGTTTAAATTCGGGTAGTACCTACCCGTTAAGTTCATACTTAGTAGCTAGTATACAATTCAACTACTACAATTCTATATGAAAAACTGATTATAATAATATTTCGCGTTCAAACTTTTACACAATATTTTACAAACTTAAAATACCGCTTATTTTACATATAGCATGAAATATAGCACACAATAAATTTGATACAAGATGCTTGTGAAGATAATTCTAGCTAGTACACAAGTCGTTCAGCAAAGGCAATAAAGACACGTAATTCATACGTCCAGAAACAAGTCATGCATTCTGGTTTTACTAGGATTACTTCCCATCCTTGGTCTTGTGGAACATAACCGTTATGGCCGTTGATAAGACAGCGTGTTGTAACGTCGTCAAAGGGACGAGGGTTACGTAATGTCCAACAGTCCCGTAACAATCTAAAAACCTCATTTCTTACCCCAATTACCGACTCCGTCACTTGTGGGAACGTTTTGTTTAATAGTTGTAGCCCGATGTTCTTGTTCTCACTTTGGTGAGAAGCGAACATTACTAATCCGTAAGCATAACATGCTTCTTTATGTTGCATGTTAGCCGCTTTTTCTAAATCACGAAGTCCAATATTCGGATATATTGAGTCAAAATAATTTCTTAACCCATTGCGTAAAATAGCATTTGGGTTCCCCGCAATATATGCGTCAAAGTAAACACATCGTAACTTATGGATTTCCCAATGTGATATCCCCCATCTTTTGAACGAAAGCCTTATATAAACCAAGGCATTCTTGGAGCGTTCTTCGAATGTCTTACAAACTGATCTCGCCTTAAATAGTTGTGCCGAAGAATTCTGACCGACTCTAGACAAGATTTCATCAATCATGTCTCCGGGTAGGTCTCTTAAAATATTAGGTTGTCTATCCATTTTGTGTTTTTATACTGTAAAATAGACAAGAGTTAGATTCATAAAAAAAAATACTTATTAATACAAGCAATTTTTACATATATCATAAAGCATAAGCACACTATATTACATATATTACACCACACGAATACAACTATCTTATTCCGACTCGCTTGTTTCTTCTTCTTCGGTTTTGGTTCGTTTTGCCAAGTTTCTAGGGATATATGATGTTCCCCTAATACGAGCCGTCGTTTTCCACATTGGTTTAGAAAAACCTGGTGGTTTAGAGGTTCCCGGGTCATTGTTACAACTTAAGGACTTCGGGGGTTGACGATACATATAAAGTTCATCGGGGTTGGAATTAGATTTCGCTATTTTTATGCCCTTTCCCTTATTATTTTCTTTTGCCTTTTTAAATTCAGTTGGGGTAATTTCTATAACATCATCAGAATTCTCGTCGGAATCCGATTCATCGGAGAATTGGTAATCCTCCCAATATTTTGCTTCCTTGGCGGAAACACCATTGACCATAATTAACCTTGGTCGGTTGGTTGAGGATTTTCTTTTACTTAACCATTTTATTATTTCCTCCACCGGTTCTATTTCTTCATCCGGTTCCGATTCTTCTTCCGGTTCCGATTCTTCTTCCGGTTCCGACTCTTCTTCCGGTTCCTCTTCGGGAACTTGTGAATCAGTCCACGAATCATTCCAATTTACATTTGACTCTTCATTATTATTAGGTGAGTCAATGCGACTTGTTCTAGAGGTAGACATCTATCACATAATATCAAACGCGTTAAGAGATTAATATATCACATAATATTCACATGTTAAAAATATATAGTTTCCAACAAAATTTGTTAAGCAATCATTTTTCAAGTAAACACGGTCGAAGTCCAGACTCACTAATGCATCCTAACAAACTCGATAAGACACACTAATGCAAAATTCTGGTTCTCTAAGACCAACGCTCGGATACCAACTGAAATGTCCCGTTCTTATTGATTAAAAACGTTCCATATTAATTGATTTCATTGCGAGGTTTTCAAAAGAATGCAATGTTTACAAAACGTATCATATAGAGGTCAAATACCTCGCAATGAAATCAATGAATGACGTATTGTCCAGATGGATTTGGAGCGATCGTCACAGTTGGTATCAGAGCGTTGGTCCTAGTGAACCAGGTCTTGCATGAGTGCGTCTAACTGGTTATTGTTAGGATGCATTAGTGAGTCTGGACTATGACCGTATATGTTTTTACCAAGTTTTGCTTACCATTTATCGTCGAAAATTACTTGCTTATCATTCTTAAGTCTAGACACGTCTTACTGCATTTACTGCATAGATAGTGTGCCGACAAAATTCATATCTTAGCATATCTGTTACTGTAAACTTTTCCTGACATCTTCCGAAAATTTCTCCGTAATTTACGGGATTTTGGTATTATATATACATATGTAAATTATGTATTGAGGAGTACCAATCGAAATTCTATAATCTATCTTATATCAAAAATCAATTCCCTGATTATACAAGATGGATCACGTATCTAGTTCAAATTCCTTAAATTCCGACAGCTATTCCGATATGGATATTCACATGAACTCCGAAGACAGTGTAACCGGAATGGATCAACCAATTAGCCATCATCTATTCTGGATGAATTGGGGATGGGTTCTTAGCTTACTTAGTCATTGGAGACAAGAAGAAGGCGATCCCTTCCATCCACCACATTGCCCTCTTGGCGAAGAACCTGAAACACTTACTGGCTAACCTGTTTGTAATACCATTTTCTCTCTCATTTCCAGAGTATCTAGTCATGATTATATACTATCTCACATTCTAAATCTTATTCGTCTGCTCGTCCGAACCACCGATCATCCCGGTATAATAGAAGAAGTCAACGAGCTTCGCGCTCGGGTAGTGGCTTTGGAGAATATGGTGCGAAGGTTACAAATACCAGCAGCAGCACCAGCAGCATAACCAGTACCACCATCATCAACAACAACAGTACCATTACCACCACCAACAACCACATCCGCATCCCACACCTCAATATCACATCTAAAAACTGTACTTCAGATATCAACATCATACGCACCGTAGATACCAAGGAGTGCCAACAACAATAAATGATGAAGTACTGATTCATAACTTCATCGAAGAAATATTCTACGGTGATTATGTAATCTCTAAAATCTTAGAGATTATTTATCCCAGTTATAACCGTAAATCAGATAAATAGAAGGAAGAATAGAAACCCTGACAAGAATGATGCATAAGGTACAAGCTAGACTTGTTTTACCAACAACATCAATAGTACCCTTAGCCTCACTAGCACAGTTAGTGCTGTCAACATCATTAGAATCATCAGCACCTCTAACATCACAAGTTCCGCCAGTTCAAGAAAGCACCGTGGATATTATTACAAGTCAACAACGCGTATATTTGTATCAACGAGTTATGAAATATTAACTCATTCCCTCTGAAGAATTTATATGTATATCTTATATATATATTTTAAAACCATCATAAATCTTTTCGTACTAAGCTATTAAGTATGAATTGAAAAAGGGTAAATACTACTCAGTTAAATTCATATTACTAATATGCTATGATGTACATCCTTCGTTAACAACTTAACCTTCGATAACTACAATCTCTGTTTCAATCCAAAGAATTCCGTTTCATTATAAACCAAGTGTATTATTCAATAATATGGTTGATTTTACACTTTCATCTTCGATGCACTCGAAACTTTCTAGAAAACATCATTTGCACCTTGCGAAGTTTGCAAGAATTCCACGAATATCAACACCCTTCACCAAGGAATATCAATAAGAATAAATAATGAAGTATTGATTTCATTAGCGAAATACTCCGCAAAGATTATGTAATCTTTAATATTTTAGAGATTATTCATTTCTAATTCAAGCCGAAAATCAAATGAGCTTAATATGATATTAACTCATTAAATCTGTATTACATCTGAAGAAAATATACATACATATATTTTCATAAAAACGGTAATAAAAATTCTTTTATACAAAGTATTAATTGTGAAATCTTTAACGGGTAGGTAATACTCGGGAAATATATAAGTTCACAATTAATATGTTATATTGTACATTCTTCAACTTTGATTCAAAAATTATTAACTATGCTCACAGCGATATACAATCGTTTTCATACAAATTCAATTACATATTCTGATATTGACGGATCAGAATTCAAGTCATAACTCTGAACCGGTGAAATCATTCTTAGATCTCTACATCTTTCAAAGCTATACTTTGACTACAAAACTGTGAAAGATCCTTTGGTATTGTTTTTACCAAAAATAACCTTGCAATTCCTTTTCAAAGTATCCAGTATTATCAACCATTCAACCAGTCAACGACAACCTTTCAGACTTGTAATTTTGGCATATACCTTTTCGTTACTGGGGAACCTTTCATGTTCCACCACATTAGCAGTAAATTTACCAACAACTTCATTGATCTTTGACCTTCCGAAAAATCTTTATACTCATTGAAACTGTATCATGTACTCATCCACATCTTGTAACGGCAATTGCAATACCAACTATCGGGAATTAGCAATCAGTATCTTGAAATCTTGTAGCACGTCTACGCCAACAGTTATATGTGTACATATAACGTCTACCTCCTGGACTTACATACTTCGAATGTGAAGTTTTCGAAAAACACCCCAAACTACGAAACTAGTTCTCCGAATTCTGGAAAAATGTTGATGAAGCAGCAAAAACTGTAAACGACCTTAATAGTCAAAAGTTTGATGATAAAGAATAGTATGGTGGTAAAGCATAGAAAAAGAGAAGGTTTGGAATTGAAAAATGGATTGAGCAGACCATGAAGGAGGCTGTGGACAAATCACAAAGACTAAATCTACCTTCAAAGAATCCAAATGATTCAGAGTCTGCTGAAATCATTAGCGAATACCTTGCTCCTTACTCTAAAACCTTTGCGGACAATATTCTTCATCATCATCTTATCTTAAATATTCTAAGATATCATCGTATCTCCCAATATAAATATCCTCCATATTTCTGAAGATATTTTTCGAAACCATTCTTATCTAAAATCATTACCTCTTCGCGCTATCTGTGTTACATCATAAAAGAAACTATTTTAGTTTCTAAAATCTGAAAAATTCGAAAAAAAATGGATGTTTTGAAGTAATGTTGGGAACTGAAGCATGAGTTAGTATAATATAATGACACTTGATCAACGTGATTATATTACAGTAAGTCATGTTGAGTTTCTAATGGAACGTGACAAAGGTTCACAGATCACACCCTCATCATAAACCATGTTACATAACTCTTTCATTCTATATAATCTCTAAATATATCAAGAAAATATATTTCTTGATGATTCAGTCTTTTCCGGATATTCTGGTAATTTGACAAGTCGGATTGTGCCATTACCGTTTCTTTCTTAGAACATTAATTATGTTTATTCTGAAATTCATACCTACGAATTCTGGACCATTACTCGCTTGACTTAAGGTCGGGAAGAGAAAACGAAAGCATGAAGCTCCGAAATATAATGGAGAACATAAAGCCCGATAACAACCCCGAAATTACAAACCGTGTATATCAATGCGTATAGCAATATAAAGACACGGGAGAATGAAAAATACTATAACCCCAAGGTAATAGTAGAATAAAATAACTTCCTCTGGTGGCAGATGAAAAAGAAGAATGAAGGATACGATAGTCAGGAAAATATCAAGAATCAGAACTGGATTAAGCATTTTCACAATCTATTGGGATGTATGAAATAAGAAAGAAGATTATAGAGTGGTGAAAATAAATGAAACGGAAGAGGTCAATTTATAGCAATCGAGACAGATTACACATTTAATCAAAGAAAATCCTAATTTTCGCAAATTCTGAAGAATCAAATCTTATTTAGATTATGAAGATTTTATATTCCTTAAATTCCGGAAATCAATCGTAACTACGTCAAAAGCTAAGACGAATCTCTATTCTTTCATTTCACTCTTTTACGATAACTTCTCTCATACGCTTCGAGAAATCGGATTGTTTTATCCATATAATTCAACGGTGATAAAATTCTATTTATCAACTCATATTCGTCATGAAAACATTTCTATTGTTAGCCATGACGACCTCACTTAAATTTCGGGACGAAATTTCTTTAACGGGTAGGTACTGTGATGACCCAAAAATTTCTGACCAAATTTAAACTTTATCTTTAAATGATTTAATGTTTCCGACACGATAAGCAAAGTCTATGAAGTTGAATCTTAAAATTTTAGAACTGTTTCATGTATTAAATTACATTTGACTGCTCTCGACGATTCATGAACAATTATATGTATGTATATATATATATATATATATGTACAAGTAAAAACGACTTTCCTACCGTAAAACAGTATTTGCTACAGTAAAATGACTTTCCTACCGTAAAACACTATTTGCTACAGTAAAACCGTATTTGCTATAGTGAAAACGACTTTGCTACAGTGATTTGCTACAGTAAAATGCTATTTGCTACAGTAAACCACTATTTACTACAGTAAAACACTATTTGCTGCAGTAAACACTATTTGCTACAGTGAAACACTATTTGCTACAGTAAACACTATTTGATGTCGACGAACTAGCAAACAAAAACAGGATAAGGCGGCCATGCGATCGCATGGCAAAAACACTGAAAACTCATGCGATCGCATGAGGTACTGTAGCAGGCCACATACTATAAAAGCTCGATTCATTCCTCTGTATTATTATTTTTTTATATTATTATTATTATTATTATTATTATTATTATTGTTATTATTAAGATTATTATTATTATTATTAATCTTATTATAATATTATTATTAGTAGTATATATACCTAAAATACTACGACGAGGTTATGAGCGTGTCACCTTCAAAATGGGTTTTTGAGCGGGATAGAGCTAAGGAAATTATGGGTTATTGTCAAGGAGATTATGGGTAATATTCGAGGGTATATTTGTGAATCAAATCTAGTGTTTATCATCTCTGTTGCGTCTACGTACTTTCCTACAATATTGAATCTCAATATTGATACGTAAGCACTCATATTTTATCTTTTATACATTAATTGTGTATCCATGTCTAGTGCTCGAGTATATATATTTATGCATGCTTGTATGCGAAATTTTGTTGTTAAATAGTTATGATGAATCACGAAGTAAATACATATATTACTGGTAAAAGGTATATAATATACATGTTTTTGGAAAGCTGGCGAAAAATCAATAACTTTTCATTTAGATATCGAATAATTTCGATGAACGGATTAAAAGATATGATCAACTGAATTATGATTAACGTTAATTGAAATTGCTTTTGAATCTACAATTAAGATTTAAACAACTTGTTTACGAGATTGATAAATTGGATTTTTGAATATTACCAACCGAGTAAATGAATCCTTATATAAGGTATGTCTCGTTTTGTTGAACTATTGTCAAAATTGACTTTTTGAAACGACTTTGGATAACTTTTGTATGTCGATCTCGAGCGTTAGGATTGTTATACACTATGACCTGACCTAGCTTGATAGACATTTATTGACCAACATATGTTCTCTAGGTTGAGATCTACGGTTATTTGATATTCCGAGTTTCGGTCACGTTTTGGTGAACAACTTTATGTGCTGCTAAGGTGAATTTCTTAAGATCCCTTTTACTCTCTATATTTTTGGGCTGAGAATACATGCAAATGCTTTATAAACTGATTTACAATATTTATATGCGTGAGTTTCATTTGCTCCCTATTTAATTGCTTTTGCAATATATATTTTTGGGCTGAGAATACATGCACTTTATTTTAAACACAATGGATACAAGTAAATACTAAATTCTACACTGAGTTTGAACCGAAAATCCCTTAGCTTTGGTAACTAGTAACTGCCAGTTATAAGAACTGGTGGGCGCGAGTAGTAGTATATGGATCCGTAGGGCTTGATATCCCCGTCCGAGCTAGAGCGCTAGCCTTTTAACGGACGTATGCTATTTGAGAAGCGTACACGTTGGTTTGCGTGTACTAGTAAGATGCTTATACAAAGGGTACAAATTATATATACGTTAAGTTTATTTACCAGGGTGCTCAATCTTGTAGAATATTTTGATAAACGTTTCTGGATGAAACAACTGAAATCTTGTGATCCACCTTTATACACAGATTATGCGAAACATTAAAACTATGAACTCACCAACCTTTGTATTGACACTTGTTAGCATGTTTATTCTCAGGTTTCCTAGAAGTCTTCCGATGTTGCTTATATGTTAGACAAGCTATGTGCATGGAGTCTTACATGACATACTTTTCAAGGAAACGTTGCATTCACCAAATTATCACCATGTATCTTATTTTGACTGCATTGTCAACGGAAGTACTATTGTAAACTATTATTTACGGTGATTGTCTATATGTAGAAATCATCAGATGTCGAAAACCTTTGATTTAAATATTCATTTATGGTGTGCCTTTTCAAAAGAATGCAATGTTTACAAAACGTATCATATAGAGGTCAAATACCTCGCAATGAAATCAATGAATGACGTATTGTCCATATGGATTTGGAGCGATCGTCACACTTTTGACCATCCCGTTTTTCTAATGGTGCCGGATGAGATGACACGTCCTAATCCATAAGGATGAATACAATAACATATAGTTACATTGCGAGGTATTTGACCTCTATATGATAAGTTTTACAAACATTGCATACGCTTTTAAAAGATAACTTTCATTTCATCGAAAGTTGACAGGCATGCATACCATTTCATAATATATCCAAACTATAAATGACTTAATAATACTCTTGTTGACTTCAACGACTCGAATGCAACGTCTTTTGAAATATGCCATGAATGACTCCAAGTAATATCTTTAAAATGAGCAAATGCACAGCGGAAGATTTCTTTCAAACCTGAGAATAAACATGCTTAAAAGTGTCAACCAAAAGGTTGGTGAGTTCATTAGTTTAACATAATCCATCATTTCCATAATTTTAATAGTCCACAAGATTTTATTTTTCATAAATAACATTACACTCGCAAGTGTATAAAAATCATTCATATGGTGAACACCTGGTAACCGACATTAACAAGATGCATATAGAATATCTCCAAACAGAAACTCATCTGTATAATATAAACTCGAAGTACTAAAGCATACCATTTTCCAGTATGGGGGGAGTTAGTGCCCGTAGATCTACCTTTAGGATTCGCGTCAATTAGGGTGTCTGTTCCCTAATTCTTAGGCTACCAAGCTAAAAGGGGTGATATTCAATTTCGATAATCCAACCATTGAATGTAATTTTCGAGTACTTGTGTCTATTTCGTCAAAAATTTATAAAACAGCGCATGTATTCTCAGTCCCAAAAATATATATTGCAAAATCATTTAAAAAGGGAGCAAATGAAACTCACAATACTGTATTTTGTAGTAAAAATACATATGACGACATTGAACAAGTGTAGGGTTGGTCTCGGATTCACGAACCTATATCCATTATATATATTAAAACATATAATCGTAATCGAACGAGCTTATATACATTATTATTAATAATATATTTGTTATATTATTTGTTATATAGATAAATTTATTTTATTTAATTTATATATTAATATTTATTATTTTAAATTTTAAATAGTTTAATTAATAACGTTTTACTGATAAAATATATTAATATGTAATACTAATATAATTATGATGTATTTTTATATAAAATATTTATTTGTATTAATAATAATGATAATAACTGTGATAATAATAATGATAATAATAATAATAATGATATTTCATTTTAATCTTATTTAAATTTTCATAATAACATTTATATTCCTATTTATAATTTATACTTATAATCTTAACAACATCATTAAAACTTTTATATTCATAATCATAATAATACAAATAATACGTATACTAGCAATAATAATAAGAATAATAATAATATTCATAATTGTAACTATAATAATAATAATAATAATAATAATAATTAATATTTATATTAATAATAAGATTATATTTTTAATGATAATAATAATATTAGTAGTAACAATAATGATAATAATATTAATTATACTAATAATCTTATTACTAATGTTAGTAATAATAATAATTACTTACTAACAACAATAAATAATAATAATAATAATAATAATAATAATAATAATAATAATAATAATAATAATAATAATAATAATAATAATAATAATAATAATAATAATAATAATAATGAAATAATAATAATAATAATAATAATAATAATAATGAAATAATAATAATAATAATAACAACAACAACAACAACAACAACAATAATAATAATAATAATAATAATAATAATAATAATAATAATAATAATAATAATAATAATAATAATAATAATAATAATAATAATAATAATAATAATAATAATAATAATAATAATAATTGAAAATGATGATAATAATAATAATAATAATAATAATAATAATAATAATAATAATAATAAAAATTGAACTACCTTCAATGAAAAGGCTTTTAAAATAATAATAATGCTTCATCAGGGACTCGAACCAGAGACTTCTAGCTAACCCAACACCACACTTAACCATTGAACCGTTTCCTTTTTTCCTGGAATAATCCCAACCCAGTTTTATTTAATCTCTTCTTCTATTTCTCCCTTTTTCTTCTTCTTCTTCAAATCGAATTCAAATCGACCAGTGTAATTACAACACTAAATTTTGTTTGTTTTAAAACAATTAAACGAACCAGAATACTTGTTTATGTGTTAATTTCATTAACAGAAAGAATTTAATTTTAAAAAAATGAGAACTGCAGTTATAAAGAATACGAGATGAACTCAATGATCAAATTCAAAATTTAGGATGTTTTAGATCACGATTCCTGAATGAAAAAGGTTGCAAATCTTCTTTATGAACTATCTGAATCATCAATTTAACTCAAAACATTAAAATAATTTCGAATTTCACTATGAACACCTCGTTTGACTTTTTGAAAATTAAATTTGACTCGAGAATTAAAACTCGATACTAAAAATTGGCAATTGAAACTTTCCAGATAGTTTAACTGATGGATTTCTAACAAATCTGAATTATTACATTTTGAAATTAGGGGACTTGACTATTTTTCTTCATTTTTCTGAAAAATTTAATCGA
The DNA here is from genome assembly GCF_046630445.1 of Rutidosis leptorrhynchoides. Lineage (NCBI taxonomy): Eukaryota > Viridiplantae > Streptophyta > Magnoliopsida > Asterales > Asteraceae > Rutidosis > Rutidosis leptorrhynchoides. The sequence continues at coordinate 158,178,388 of NC_092341.1, read as the reverse complement.
ATATAAGTAATTGTAATTGATAATATGGAGGAAAACTGATTGTTTTCAATAAACAATAAGAGATGATCAATTTTTTATAAAAAGAAGCTATGTGGGTCTTCGTCCTTCAAACACAGACAACGAACAGGAAGAAAAATAAGTAAAAAAAATATAACATATCACGATGGATAACAAATTTTGTTTTGTAGTATGTAATGGTCGACATGATACAAAATCGTGAGCAGGAGATGAAGAAAAAGGATTAAAACAGATTATGATTGATACAGATTCGATTTATTACTGATTTTATATAATAATAATAATAACTAATAAATATAATAAATACATTAATAATAATAATGCTGTAATATTATTAATAATAACAAAAATAATAATGTTGTTAATATTAATAATAATTATAGTAATAATAATATTAATAACAATGACAATAATAATTATTAATAATAATGTTAATAATAATATTATTAATGATAATATTAATAAATTATATTATTTCTATAATAATAATAATAATAATAATAATAATAATAATAATAATAATAATAATAATAATAATAATAATAATAATAATAATGATAATATCTAATAACAATACTAGGAATAACAAGTTATATGTGTTCAATTTCTATATCTATATATTATATATTATAATAATATTAATAATACAGATATTGATATTAATATTAATATCACTAATAATAATGAAAATAATAATAATATCGATATAACACTATATTTTTAACTTGTAATTACATTTAATATATTAATATTACAATTTATTTATTATGTAATATTTAATAATTATATTATATATTATATGAAAACATTTATTGAATATTTAATATTTATTCATTATAATATAATAATAATTATAAATAGATATCACACACACACACACACATATATATATATATATATATATATATATATATATATATATATATATATATATATATATATATATATATATATATATATATATATATATATATATATATATATATATATATATTCATAAACATGTTTTAAATACATGTTGCGAGTTATTTATATATTTATATCTAATCAATCACGGATCGTTATCGTTTATAATTTTGTCAAAAGGTTTCTAGAAAGATTCTAAATTTTAAGATAACGTTAAAACCTTTATCCTTATTAAAATGGCTCGATAACCATTTGTCAAAAGTGGTTCCAGATATTTATAAAGTTATATTCTGTTTAAAGAAGACGTGACACTCTAATCATTTATATGATTTATAAAATTTATAAAAGATAATGATAATAACTTTAATAATCTACTTCTTGACATGTTGTTAAATGTAATAATCTTTCGAAATATATCGTAGTACGTTTTATGTTTTTGAAACAATATATATGTAAGCTTTAATTAACTTTATATATTCAAAATGTTTTATATTTTCAAAACAATAAATATAGGTACATGTGATTTAATATATATAGCATAAAACTTTAATTAGATTTTATATACATATTCAAATTACATTATAAAACGTTTTAATAATAGAATTCTTTTAGACTGAAACATTTTCGTACGTTTGAAACTAAATCAAATAACTATCATAAAGTTTATTCTTCTAAAACTAATTATATTCAGATCACATGATCTATTACTAAAACTTATGTTTATTTTAAATCCTCATAAGTTTGTATTAACTTGTTTAATAACAGTCAAGTGTTACTATATCTATTAATTGTATTCGAAACCGCTTATATATAAGTTCAATATACTTTATATATATATATATATATATATATATATATATATATATATATATATATATATATATATATATATATATATACACGTTTCACATAACACGTTTTATTACGTAGATGTTTATTTAAAACGAATAAGTATAACGTTATACGTTTAATACTTTGTTAATGTTTTTAAATTATATGATAATTTTCATAACTTATTTTCATATCAACCAAATCGTTAAATGTTTATTAATATTTCTCAATTTAATATTCACACACACACACACACACATACATATATATATATATATATATATATATATATATATATATATATATATATATATATATATATATATATATATATATATATATATATATATATATATATATACTCATACATATCTATTTACACATAATTATTCGTGAATCGTCGAGAACAGTCGAAGGGTAAATGAATACATGAACACAGTTCAAAGTTTTTGAGATTTCAACATTACAGACTTTGCTTATCGTGTCGGAAACATATAAAGATTAAGTTTAAATTTGGTCGAAAATTGCCGGGTCATCACACTAGAGGGGTGAACTTTGCCTTTATGGGCTCCGTTAATAGTATCTCCCTTGAAGTTTTGGAAAGGCTGTTGATATCGCATATTTAATACGCGTTTTCCTTAGCGATATCGATCACATTTTGGTCCTTTTGGATACGATTTGGTGTTATTTCGATAAGTGTTATAAAAGTTCGATTTCTAAGACCAAGAAGATGAAATTTGAAGTTATTTGATGGTTTTAGTGATTTTCTATGTAAACGACTGAAAGAGATTGATTCGATTCAAGTTTGGATGGATTTATTGAGTTTTAAGCTCAGATTCAGCAAAATGGGCCTAGAGCGCCGCTCAGAAATGTGGAGCGCCGCTCCAGTAGGTAGGAAAATCATTTTGAGGGGTTTTGGAAGTTAACAGATTAGATTTTAGTTATAGGGAGCGCCTCTCAATATGTGGAGCGCCGCTCCACCTCCAGCCGACTTCAGAAATTTGGTATTTAAAGCATGAATTTTTACCCTAAATATCATATCTTATTCCCAGGCAATTTGCAGCAGCTTTTGGACGAAAAAGGTGATTTTTGAGGAATCCCAAGATCATTCCAACGCTTCAATCATTACGGGAACGTGCTTTGATTCATTCATAGTTCAAGATTCAATCATTAATTAGGTTTATCTCTTTGTTTCAAACAATGAATTCTTCTATTATTTTGATTGTGATTTTGGTTTTAGCTATGATTATTGGCTAAGCACTTTAATGTTTGTCAAGATTGAATATTTGTATGTGTTTGGATGATACTTTAACGTTTAATTTGATTAATGCATGATAATTATGAGTTTTGATTAAGAACCATTATTGTGGGATTTGATTATTGTTACTCGGCTTGATTAGTGATCTTGTTTGAACAAAGGGAACCCTGTTTCAATTTAGTGAACTAATTTCCAATTGATTTGTCTTAACCAATTGGGTGCTTACTGGACCAAGGGGGTAAACCGGGTAACATAGATTAAACAAAAGAGGCGTGAATTGTGTGGAGCGAACGCGTAACCAATTGAATCTTAATCTTATAATTAGTTAATTACTAAGTCACAAACAAAAGAGGTCTTTGGTGAAAGGGAACCCTAAGCCAATAAATCTTAGTTTGACGTGTTTGCTAAAAGAGAACTCTGGGTAGACCGACTCTGTAGTTGCATGTATTGATAAATAGAACTAATGCTTAATAACAAATCATCCGACACTGCGAATAGGAGATCTAGGCGAACATTCTTTTATCTATTGAATTCAAATATCTTTATTTTTCGTTGAGTCTGCATTTATTTTCTATAAACTTAAAAACACAAAAATATTGTCTTTTACTTTTGATCTATTCTTGATTTGGCTAATCGTTAAATAGCCACAAAATAAATTATCTCGTAGTTTCAATTTTCATAGATTAACTTAGTTTATCTTTATTAGTTACAATCTTAGTTCTCACGTTTAAACTGTCCTTGGAACGATTTCGGAATTACCAACTTTATACTATTGCACGATCGGGTACACTACCCGTTAGTGTGTAGTAATCTTTAAACCGGCATTTTCCAGAGATAAATTATATACTAGATTTTACACATCAAGTTTTTGGCACCGCTGCCGGGGAGAGTTGTGTCGAAAATTAAGATTGTTATCTAATTGTTCTTAGTTTAGTTTTAATTATAGTTTATTATTACTTTTCGTTTATTCTCAGTTGAATCGGTGCTTTTAATCAGTTGTTAGTTGTGATTTCGTAGATAACAAGTAGTGCATGCCACATACGCATTCTTCAGATTCTTCAACCATTTGACGAACCCGAAAGAGAGTTATTTAGAGCGTTAAGTCAAGAGCGACAGTCTACAGTGGATTCACCCGTTTCTTTGAGTGATAATATAATTAATTTGGGTAGTAGTTCTGAGACTGTGGTGACCGATACACCACCTGAAATCAAAGAAGAAGAAGACTCTTACATTTCATTAGATATTTTCGAGACTGAAGAGATGGCTGATCAACCACCTCGTCCTCAGACTATGGCAGAAAAGTTGAAGGCCACCCGAGCTGGCCAAGGCAATTCGATTACTCAACCAAACATCACTCAGCCTTTTCAAATCACAGGTCCAATTCTGAGTTTGATTTCTTCTTAATACCAATTTCATGGCAAGGATAGTGAGGATGCTAACGAGCATCTTCGTATCTTCAATGATGTTTGCAACTTATTCAAGCTGCATGAGGTTGCTGATACGTCAATCAAGACAAGGCTTTTTCCCTGGACTCTTAAGGGAGAAGCTAAGAGATGGTTAGATAAGCAACCAGAGGGAGCGATTACCTCTTGGGAAGTTTTGGTAGATAAGTTTTTAGCAAAGTTTTTCCCTGCGTCTCGAGCTGCTAGACTTCAAGCAGATATTTCGCAATTCAGAGAAAAGAGCAGTGAGACATTATTTGATGCTTGAGACTGTTATTCTAATATGTTATGCTCGTGTCTGCAACACGGGTTGAATGATTTACAAAAGGTCCAGATTTTTTATAAGGGTTGTGACATACCAACTCGCCAGAGTATTGATCAAGCAGCAGGAGGTACTTTGATGGATAAGACAGAAGAATAAGCATTAGAGATCATTGAAAAGCAAGCTGCCTACACTCACGAGTGGCATCAAGATCATGAGTTACCCCGTTCAGCTTCAGTAAAGAGGACCGAAACCACTGGTGCTTATGATGATTATGGGTCTATAAATGCTAAGTTGGACAAATTTGGTAGGCATTTAGATAAATTGGATAAGGATATTCATGGTATAAAGGTTGGTTGTGAATATTGTGGGGGACTACATTTAGCAAAGGATTGTGATGCGGGTTTGATTATGAATCAGAAAGAAGAGATCGCTTATATTAGTCAACAGAACAACAATCAGTTTTAGCGACGTGCGCAGTTTGCTAGGAATTTCAACAATCCCTATAACCCTCAAGGTAATCAAGGTTCGAGGTTCCAGCCAAGATCTAGTGGAGGTTATCAACAGAAAGCTCCCGGATATTTTCAGAAACCCCAAGCCGAAAAGAAAAAGTCCAACCTTGAAGCGATGATCGAATAGCTTGTGATATCTCAAACTCAGCTTGTTAATACTATTACTCAAAACAATGAAAAGAATGATCAAATGTTTCGAAATCAACAAGCAACTATTCAGAATCTGGAGAAACAAATTGGTCAACTTGCTAATCAGAGTAATGAGAGGAAACCGGGGGAATTACCGAGTAAAACGGATACTAACCCGAAGAATGGGCACGTTAATTCTATCACCACCCGAAGTGTTTTAGCATATGATTCACCAAGGGAGCCGGATGAGTATGATTTGCGAGTGCCGTTAGCTAAGGATAGTGAACCGGTTGTTGTTAGTGAACCAGAGGGGGAAAAGGAGCCAGAACAGGTGATTGAGAAGGTTGTGAGGGTACCGGAAACCGTGGCTGCGAAACCGGTAGTTAAAGAGTATCAACCACCGCTCCCATTCCCAAGGAAGCAGAGATTGGAGAAGCTTGAGGCGGAAAAGTCCAAATTCATGGACTTGATTAAAAAAGTTAACATAAATATGCCTTTTATTGATGTGATTGCAGGTATGCCAAAGTATGCAAGGTTTCTGAAGGATTTGCCAACTAACATGAAGAAGCTGGAGAACGTGTCTTCAGTCAGGTTGAATGCCACATGCTCAGCGGTAGTTGCAAACAAGCTTCCTGAGAAGCTTGAGGATCCTGGGAGTTTAACCATACCTTGTTTACTTGGTAATTTGGACCGTGTGATGGCGTTGGCAGATTTGGGGGCTAGCATAAATTTAATGCCCTATTCTATTTATTTACAGCTAGACCCCGGGGAGTTGAAACCCACGCATATGGCTATTCAGCTAGTTGATCGCTCTATTAAATTCCCTCGTGGAATTATAGAGAATATGCTGGTTAAGACCGGGTCATTGGTTTTCCCGGCCGATTTCGTGGTTTTGGATATGGAAGTGGATGAAAGGATTCCACTTATTTTGGGTCAGCCATTTTTGAATACTGCTAGGTGTATCATCGATGTTTATGGCCAAAAGTTGACCCTTAGGATAGATGACTTGAGTGCAACATTCTCAATCGACCATGCTTTAAAATACCCTGCCTACACTGATGATACATGTTATTTTCTTAACACTGTGGATGTCCAGTCTGAGTTTTTGCAGGAATTCCCAGAGTTACAGGGTTCAGGAGAATGCTCATTGGTTGAAATTGATGAGGAGTTGCAGGTTGAGGAGGTGGACATTTTAACCGCGTTGATTGAAAACGGCTATGAGCCGACAGAGGAGGAGTTCAAGGAACTCGATCGTGATGCTGATTACCGGAGTAAGTCTTCAATTGAAGAACCTCCCGAGTTAGAATTGAAGCCACTTCCAGATCATTTGGAATACGCTTATTTGTAGGAGGAATCTAAGCTCCCGGTAATTATTTCTTCTTCTCTTACTACAGGTCAGAAAACTGAACTTGTGACCATGCTAAAGGCCCATAAACCGGCCATTGCGTGGAAAATTCACGACATCAAGGGTATTAGTCCCTCCTATTGCACCTACAAAATTCTAATGGAGAAAAACTCCAAACCTGTGGTGCAACGTCAAAGGAGGTTGAACCCGCACATGCAAGATGTCGTGAAGAAAGAGATCATTAAGCTCCTCGATGCAGGTCTGATTTACCCAAATTCTGACAGTCCGTGGATTAGCCCGGTACACTGTGTACCTAAGAAAGGTGGTATGAATGTTACCACCAATGATAAAAACGAGTTAATTTCGACTCGGACTGTCACGGGGTGGCGTGTTTGTATTGACTATCGTAAGTTGAACGACGCCACACGCAAAGACCACTTCCCATTACCTTTCATGGATCAAATGCTAGAGAGGCTAGCGGGAAACAGCTTTTATTATTTTCTTGATGGTTTTTGGGCTATTTTTAAATTCCTATCTCACCCGAGGACCAAGAGAAAACCACTTTCACGTGCCCGTATGGCACCTTCTCATACCGCCGCATGCTCTTTGGCCTTTGTAACGCTCCGGCCACTTTTCAAAGGTGCATGATGGCCATATTCCATGATATGATAGAAGATTGCATGGAGGTGTTCATAGATGACTTTTCGGTCTTCGGTGACACTTTCGATTCATGCCTTCTTAATTTAGAGCGGATGTTGGTAAGGTGTGAGAAATGTAATCTCGTGTTCAATTGGGAAAAGTGCCATTTCATGGTACAAGGGGGCATAGTTCTCGGGCACAGGATTTCTAGGAACGCAATTGAGGTGGATCCCGCAAAGGTAACTGCTATTAAGAACCTTCCACCTCCCACCGATGTTAAGGGTGTTCGGAGTTTTCTCGGGCACGCCGGTTTTTACCGGCGGTTCATTAAGGGTTTTTCCAAAATTGCTAACCCGATGAACAAAATCCTTGAAAAGGACACACCTTGGAACTTCTCCGAAGAGTGCCAAAAGGCATTCGAACTTCTTAAGTAGAAACTCATCAGTGCACCTATCATAATTGCTCCAAATTGGCCCCTTCCATTCGAGCTTATGTGTGATGCATCTGATTTTGCTGTTGGCTCTGTTTTGGGCCAAAGGGTCGAGAAACACTTCCGACCCATCTATTATGCAAGCAAGACCTTGCAAGAAGCACAGTTGAATTATACTACCACTGAAAAGGAGCCCCTTGCAGTAGTCTTTTCATTCGATAAGTTCCGGTCCTACTTAGTCTTATCTAAGACTATAGTCTTTACGGACCATTCTGCTCTAAAGTACCTTTTCGCCAAGCTGGATGCCAAAGCTCGACTGCTTAGATGGATCTTACTTATGCAAGAATTCGATATCGAGATCCGGGATAAGAAGGGTGCTAAAAATCTCGCGGTCGACCACTTGTCTAGACTCGAGAATTCAAATCTCGAAGTCCTTCATGAGTCGAGTATCCATGATGATTTTCCCGATGAATATCTCATGAAAATGGACAAGGTAGACGAGCCATGGTATGTGGACATTGCTAATTATCTCATGGGGAAATTCTTGGAAAAAGGGTGGTCACATCAAAAGAGGAAGAAATTCTTTAGTGACCTTAAGTACTAACGAATACCTTGCTCCTGACTCTAAATCCTTACGGACAAATCTTCATCATCATCCATCGATATTAGAAAATCTGAGATATCATCATACCTTTCATTATAAATATCCTCGATATTTCTGAAGATATTTTCATAACTATTCTTATCTGAAATCATTTATCTCTTTGTAATATCAGTGTTACAACAGAAAGGAAATGGTTTTAGTTTCTAAATTCTGAAAGATTCGAATTTAAAATATGAATGTTTTGAAGTAGTGTTGGGAACTGAAGCATGAGTTAGTATAATATAATGACACATGATCAACGTGATTATATTACAGTAAGTCACGCTGAGTCTTTAATGGAACGTGATGATTCACAAATTATAACGTCATCATGTGCCATGTTACACAACTCTTACAATCTATATAATACATAAACATATCAAGAACATGTCTTTCGGATAGTTCTATCTTTTCTCTTGAATTCTAGTAATTTAACTAATAAAGATCGTGTTATTACAATTTCTTAGAACATTTGTCATGTTCATTCAAAACTTCATACCTACGAATTCTGATCATTATCGCTTGACTTAAAGTCGGGAAGAGAAAACAAAGGTATGAAACTCCAAAATAGAAAGGAAATGAAGAGGGTAGATTTATAGTAAAATATCCGACAAAGCAATCGAAACAGATCATTGCATTTAAGCAAAGAGGATCCTATTTCCTTAATTATCGGAGAATTAAATCTTATTACAAAGATTTTCTTTTAAATCCCTTGAATCCCGGAAAATAAACCATATCTACGTCAAAAGATATGACGAAACAATATTTACTCATTTCACTCTTTTGTGATAACTTCACTCGTACTCTTCACAAAAAAAAAATCAAATTGTTTTGTCCATACTAAAACTGACGATAAAACTCTAAATTCCAACTCGTATGAGTCATGAAAACATACATATTGTCAGTCATGACGATTCCAATCAAATTTCGAGATGAAATTTCTTTAACGGGTAGGTACTGTGACGACCCGAAAATTTCCGACCAAATTTAAACTTAATCTTTGTATAGTTTCGATACGATAAGCGAGGTCTGTTATGTTGAGTCTCAAAAACTTTGAACTGTGTTCATATAATCAATTGCCCTTGAATGTGCTCGATGATTCACGAACAATTATTTGTAAATAAATAGGTATATATATATATATATATATATATATATATATATATATATATATATATATATATATATATATATATATATATATATATATATATAGATTCATGAACCGTTGAATTGTAAACAAAAATGTATATATACTAATTTGAAATTTCAAAATATAAATTTAAACATTAGGATTAAATATGTAAAATAATATGTAAGATAATAAAGTTGTAAATCTATATATAAACATATATGACTTCTGTACATACTAATTATTTTATGTAAATTGGAGTATATATTAAAATGTATAAGAATATAATCTTATCATTTTATTATTAATATAAGTATTATTATTATTATGATGATTATGATTATGAATTAATGTTATAGAAGCCATAAGTCATTAGCTTAGAAATTAGACACGAAGATTATGATTATTATGACAATGAATATAAAAGTTTTAATAATATTTTTAGAGTTTTTAGAGTTATAAATATAGAAATTTTGAATATAAATATTATTATTGAAATTATTAAAATTTTGATTTAAAGAAATTATTAAATTTTTTATGATTATCATTGTTACTGTAATACAACTTAGTATTATTATCATTAATATCATTAATTAGTAGTAATATCATGATATTAATTATTATTATGATTATTATTAATAAAATTATCATTATTAACATAACTACCAAAAAAATTTAGCATTTTTATTTTAAATTACTAGTTTCATTAACTTTTATTACTTTTATCATTATTCCTATTATTATTAGCATTATTTTGAAAGTTCCATCATTAATTATATTATTAATTTTATTATTAATATATTTATATTCAATACTATTAATATATTTATATTTTTAATGTATAATACAAAAATTCTAGAAGTGCAGATAAAAATAAAAATCTGTTTAACTTTTTCCATCAAATTTCATTTCCTTACTACAAAAATTCTGGAATCTTACTACAAATCGATCTCAACATTCATTATCGACAAAATTCGTTAAACATCCAATCCTGCTTTTTATTTTTATATTTTTTTTCTGTCCTTTACTGAATGCTGGAGTGTAAATGTCGACTTCATGGTCCTTACCCAACAAAAAAAATTGATCATATTATTATATTGTTTCAATTAACCGATTACTGCCTATATATGATACCAAATAACTCGCTTCAATGGGGAATTAAAACAGAAAGAAATAAAGAAAACAAAACCGTCTCTGTTCTTGAAAACTTTTTAGCTAAAACCCAATTTTGAATCGTATTTCAAAATGTAATAATATGGTTTTGTTAGGAATTGTCTCCTTAAACTATCTACAAAATATCAAATTCTAATTCTTTCTATCGAGTTCAAATTTTGAGGTCAAACGTTAAAATTCAAAAGTCAAACTTTATGTTCATCGCGAAATTCGTAATCGTGTTGGAGTTTCCAGTTAAATTGACGATTCTAATGATTTGTAGATACGTTTAGCAAACTATTTCATGTTGGAGTCATAATCTATAACGTTATCAAAATGCAAAATCAATATTTTTTTCTTCTAAAATAGCGACGGGCAGGCAGCTTTATTTTTATTTTATTTTTTTTTTATTTTTTTAATCAAGAACATTTTAGTTTATGGCTATTTACAAATCTTAATTAATATCAGAAATTCGTTATGATTAGTATTCAAGGTTCCTTGGTTCGATTTTGGTTTTGAATTGAGGAAGAAGATGAAAAAGGGTTCAGGAAGATATACGAAGTATAAAAAAATTTAAGATTATTTTAAAACAGAAAAACAAAGATAGCTAAGTGGTGTTGGGTGTTTGTGGTTGAACGGGAGGTCTCGGGTTCGATTCCTGCTTGGTGCAATTCTTTTTAAAATGGGCTTTTAAGGTAGTATTACATACTAAAAATCATTATTATTGTTATTATTATTATCATTATTATTACTATTATTATCATTATCATTGTTATTATAAATTATTATTGTTATTGTTAGTGATATTGTTATTGTTATTGTCATTATTAGTATTATTATTATTATTATTATTATTATTATTATTATTATTATTATTATTATTATTATTATTATTATTATTATTATTATTATTATTATTATTATTATTATTATTATTATTATTATTATTATTATTATTATTATTATTATTACTATGATCATGATTATGGTTATGAATAAATAAAAATAGTTATTAGTAAAGGTTATATACATATATAGATTATAAATACAAATATGATTATAAAGATGATTATACTTGTAATTGAATAATGATTTAAAATGAAATATTATTATTATTAATATCATTATATTATTATTATTATCATTAATATCTCTATCATTAAAAAAAATTAATACTTGTATCATTTTATGAATGGTAACATCATTATTAGTATTATTACTAGTATTATAATTATTATTAGTAATACAATTATCATTATAAGTATCATAATCATTATAATTATTATTATCATTATAAGTATGATTATTTATATTATAATGAGTATTACTAATAGGTAATTACTAAAATCATTATTATAAGTATCATTAACCGAATAATTAATATTTAAAGTTATTATTATAAATATAAATATCATTATTAATATCATTAATATAATTATTAACAATAATACCTTATTTAGTAATATTAAGTATTATGATTATTATCATTTTTATCAATATTAATATAATCGTAGTATTACTAAAATTACTATTTTTAACAAACAAATGATATATACATCTATAAAAATATATTTAATACATATAACATAACAACATTACTAGTTTTATATACAAAATGAATATATGAGGCGTATATATATTATTACTATAAAAATGATATAATTAAGTAAATTATATATATATAAACTTATTCGATTATGATTATGTGTATTAATATATATACAAATGATATAGGTTCGTGAATCCGAGGCAAATCCTGCATTGTTCAGTTTCGTCGTATGAATATTTTTACTACAAAATATTGTAGAGTGAGTTCATTTGCTCCCTTTTACTCTTTATATTTTTGGGACTGAGAATACATGCGCTGTTTTTATAACTGCTTTATTAAATGCTTTTGAAATATATTTTGAACTGAGAATACATGAAATGCTTTTATAAATGTTTGACGAGATAGACACAAGAAAAACATTCCTCGAATGAATTATTATGCAGACAGAAGTTTTGTGGATTATTATTGAATTAGTTGGATGTTATAATTGCCACTAATTGTTGTGAATATTTCCCCTGATTATTATTGCTTAGTAACCTAAGAATTAGAAACGGGTATGGCCATAATTCACGCGAATCCTAAAGGTAGCTACCGGGTTTAACTCCCCCACCCAGAATGTTCACTAGACGGAAGAGCTAGTGGGCGTGCTGTTTAGTACTTCGAAGTTTATATATTATACAGACGAGATGTTCTGTTTTGGGGATATTGTTGATGCTCATTATGTAGTGACCCGAACTTTTCCATGTTTATATATATTAAATGAAATTGATATTTACATGATTAAATGTTTCCAACATGTTAAGCAATCAAACTTGTTAAGACTTGATTATTTGAAATTAGTGTCATGTAGACAATTGACCACCCAAGTTGACCGGCGATTCACGAACGTTAAAACTTGTAAAAACTATCTGATATATATATATATATATATATATATATATATATATATATATATATATATATATATATATATATATATATATATATATATATATATATATATATATATATATATATACAGAGAGAGAGAGTTAACATGATATTATGATAAGTAAGTATATCACAAGGTATATTAACAATGAGTTATATACATAAAAATGAGACTACTAAGTTAAGAAACTCGAAACGATATATATAACGATTATCGTTATAACAACGTCTTACTAAATACATATGTATCATATTAAGATATTATTACACTATATTTAACATGATAAAATGATAGTTATATATATCATTAAGTATATTAACAATGAACTACATATGTAAAACAAGACTACTAACTTAAGAATTTCGAAACAATATATATACGTAACGATTATCGTTGTAATAGTATTTTAACATATATATATGATGTTAAGATATATTCATACACCATGTTATCATGTTAACATAACAATTTAACATCTCATTTAAGTATAATAACAATGAATTAATTACATTTAACAAGATCGTTAACTTAAAGGTTTCAAAACAACACTTACATGTAACGACTAACGATGACTTAACGACTCAGTTAAAATGTATATACATGTATTGTATTTAGATCTATTAGTACACTTTTAAAAGACTTCAAGACACATATCAAAGTACTTCTACTTAACAAAAATGCTTACAATTACATCCTCATTCATTTTCATCAACAATTCTACTCGTATGCACCCGTATTCGTACTCGTACAATACACAGCTTCTAGATGTATATACTATTGTTATATACACTTCAATGATCAGCTCCTTAGCAGCCCATGTGAGTCATTAAACATGTGGGAACTATCATTTGGCAACTAGCATGAAATATCTCACAAAATTACAAAAAATATTATAAATTATTCATGAATTATTTACATGAAAATAAACTTACACATCCTTTATATCTATTCCATATACCAACTACCAAAAACACCTAAAAACACTTTCATTCTTCAATTTTCTTCATCTAATTGATCTCTCTCAAGTTCTATCTTCAAGTTCTAAGTGTTCTTCATATATTCTATAAGTTTTAGTTTCATAAAACCATAAACACTTTCAAGTTTGCAAGATTACTTCCAAGCATTCTAATCCATTCCAAGTAATCATCTAAGATCAAGAAACCTTTGTTAATTATAGTAGGTTATCTCTATAATTCAAGGTAATACTCATATTCAAACTTTGATTCAATTTCTATAACTATAACAATCTTAATTCGAGCAGAAATCTTACTTGAACTTGTTTTCGTGTCATGATTCTACTTCAAGAACTTTCAAGCCATTCAAGAATCTTTTGAAGCTAGATCATTTCTTTTCACTTCCAGTAGGTTTACCTACTAAACTTAAGGTAGTAATGATGTTCATAACATCATTCGATTCATACATATAAAGCTATCTTATTCGAAGATTTAAACTTGTAATCACTAGAACATAGTTTAGTAAATTCTAAACTTGTTCGCAAATAAAGTTAATCCTTCTAACTTGACTTTTTAAAATCAACTAAACACATGTTCTATATCTATATGATATGCTAACTTAATGATTTAAAACCTGGAAACACGAAGAACACCGTAAAATCGGACATACGCCGTCGTAGTGAAATCGGGGGCTGTTTTGGGTAAAAATAAAATAAAAAGTATCTTAATATTTGAGTTGGAAGTTTGTTTTTTGGAAAAATGATATTACATATGCACATGATACTATATCCAAAAATCATGGTTAAACACAAAGTGGAAGTATGTTTTTCAAAATGGTCATCAAGATGTCGTTTTTTCAACGGAAATGACTACCTCTTTAAAAAAATGACTTGTAACCTGTATTTCCGACTATAAACTTATACTTTTTCTGTTTAGTTTCATAAATTTTAGTTCATTATGAAACCATAGCAACTTGAATCACTCAAAACGGATTTGAAATAAAGAAATGACGGGTAAAACAAAATTGGATAAACTTGCTAGTTTTAGCTACGAAAATTTTATAACAAATCTAGACTAAACATATCCTAACTAATTTATATTGTATTATACATACTATGTAATTTTAGGATACCATAGACACGTATACAATGTTTTGACATATCATATCGACCCATCTATATATATTATTTGGAACAACCATAGACACTCTATATGCAGTAATGTTTGAGTTAGCTATACAGGGTTGAGGTTGATTCCAAAAATATATATACTTTGAATTGTGATCTAGCTTGAGACGTGTATACACTGGGTTGTGGATTGATTCAAGATAATATATATTGATTTATTTCTGTACATCTAACTGTGGACAACTAGTTGTAGGTTACTAACGAGAACTGCTAACTTAACAAACTTAAATCATAAAAACATAATAACAAATATTGTGAATATATTTCGATCATACTTTGATATATATGTACACATTTGTTATAGGTTCGTCAATCGATCAGTGGCCAAGTCTTACTTCTGAAAAAGTAAAAATCTGTGAAAGTGAGTTATAGTCCCACTTTTACAATCTAATATTTTTTTTGGGATGAGAATATATGCAGCTTTATAAATGTTTTACAAAATAGACACAAGTACACAAAACTACATTCTATGGTTAGATTATTAAACCGAATATCGCTCTTCAAGTCTGGTAACCTAAGAATTAGAGAAATGACCCCTAATTGACGCGAATCCTAAAGATAGATCTATTGGGCTTAACAACCCCCATTCAGGTTATGGATGGTTTAGTACTTCGAGATTATTATACAGACGAGAGGTTCTATTTTGGGGATATTCTATGCAATAAGTTAACGTCGGTTACCAGGTGTTCAACATATGAATAATTTTTATCTCTATGCAGTTTGCAAAATGCCTGATATGAGATGTGTTATAAAAATGAAATCTTGTGGTCTATTATTATGATTTGATAATATATAGGTTAAACCTATAACTCACCAACATTTTTGTTGACGTTTTAAGCATGTTTATTCTCAGGTGATTATTAAGAGCTTCCGCTATTGTGTACTAAAATAAGGACAAGATTTGGAGTCCATGCTTGTATGATATTGTGTAAAAACTGCATTCAAGAAACTTATTTTTGATGTAATATATTCTAATTGTAAACCATTATGTAATGGTCGTGTGTAAACGGTATATTTTAGATTATCATTATTTAATAATCTACGTAATGCTTTTTAAACCTTTATCGATAAAATAAAGGTTATGGTTGTTTTAAAAATGAATGCAATCTTTGAAAAAATGTCTCATATAGAGGTCAAAACCTCGCGACAAAATCAATTAATTTGGAATATTTATAATCAATTTGAACGGGACATTTCACATTATATGTTAAGGTCGGTTACCATGTTGAGCAATGAAATCGAAATGAATGTTATGTATCGAGAGAATGATTTTTATACACAGGTTATGTGTATTAGTTTTGTACACGAGATATGTGCACGATTATTTAAAAAATCACGAGGCAACCTACGGGGGAGAAAAGGATACGAACCTACTCTGCCAAGTATTATGAAAAATGGTTTAGTACACGAGATAGGTGTACTGTATTTAAATCTTGTGGTCTATCAAAATGATGAATTTTATTGTTTATTATAAACCTATGAACTCACCAACCTTTTGGTTGACACTTGAAAGCATGTTTATTCTCAGGTATGAAAGAAATCTTCCGCTGTGCATTTTCTCATTTTAGAGACATTACTTGGAGTCATTCATGACATATTTCAAAAGACGTTGCATTCGAGTCGTTGAGTTCATCAAGATTATTATTAAGTAAATTATAGTTGGATATATTATGAAATGGTATGCGTACCGTCAACTTTCTATGTAAAGAAAGTTTGTCTTTTAAAAACGAATTTAATGTTTGTACAAATGTATCATATAGAGTTCAAGTACCTCGCGATGTAACCAAATGTAATGTATTCGTCCAGATGGATTAGGACGGGCCATTACAGGTGGTATCAGAGCGGTGGCCTTAGCGAACCAGGTCTTGCATTAGTGTATCTAACTGATAGTTGATTAGATGCATTAGTGAGTCTGGACTTCGACCGTCTGCATGTCAAAAGTTTTGCTAATTATTTCGTGTCAAAAATTACCTGCTTATCATTCTTAGAGAATCACTTGCTTATCATTCTTAGTCTAGACACATCTTACTGCATTGATTGCATGAATAGTGTATAGACAAAATTCATATCTTAGCGCATCTGTTACTGTAAACTTTGCATGGCATATTCCGTAAATAACTCCGTAATCTATGAAATCTTTTGTTCTATATATAGATATTCTATATAATTAGAATAACACCCGATAGACGGAAATCATTTCATATCGAAAAATTCTTTATTCAATCGTACGAAATGGAACTCGCCAGTAGTTCAAGTCCCTCGAATTCCGATATGGATTTTCACTCGAGCTCCGAAAGCATTGTGACCGGAATGGATCAACCAATTAGCCATCATCTATTCTGGATGAATTGGAGATGAGTCCGTAGTCTACTTAATCATTGGAGACAAGAAGAAGGTGATCCCTTTCATCCACCACATTTCCCTCTTGGCGAAGAACCTGAAGCACTTACCGACGAACCTATCCGAAACACCATTTTCAGCCTCATTTCCAGGGTAGCTCGTCACGATTATATTCTATCCACAATTCTAAACCTTATTCATCCACTCGTTCCGACCGACAATCATCCCGGAATAATGAAAGAAGTCAACGAGCTTCACGCTCGAGTAATCAATTTGGAGAATATGGTGCAAAACTTAGTAGCTTCAGCAACATCACCAGCACCAACAGTACCACCAACATCAACACCAGTACCACGAACAACCCAAGTTTCAACATCACATGCCTCAACATCTCGTTCTGTACCTAGAGTATAATCATCGTTCTACATGACGTTCTACATCATTTATCTTCGTTCGACATGATGATTATGTAATCTCTAATATATTAGAGATTATGTACTCTAGTTCTAACCGTAAATCAGACGAGTTCTATATCATATTAACTCATTTAATCCATGATTACATCCAAAGAAATATATATGTATATATATTTTCATAAAGATTGTAATTAAAAATTCTTTTGTACAAACTGTTAATGTTGAAAATATTTTAACGGGTAGGTAATACCCGAGGAATATTTAGATTTCACATTAATAAGTTACACTATACATTCTTCAATTCAGATTCAATAGTCATTAGCAATACTGCTCAAATTCACATATATACGTATCCGTTCACCGCAGAATAACCATTTTTATTCAATTTCATATTTGGATTTTGACCTATTAGAATTCAACAAGTGGCATAATGAAGAAAACATTGGACAAAAAAAAATTTATTAGAAACAAATAAATTAACTATGAGAAATTTTGTTAAGAATCCACGCTAACAAAATCCTAGCTAACTGTTCCTAGCTAACTGTTAATTACTTATTACATTTATTTATAGCAATTTATTTATCGCAATTTTAGTTCTCGCAATTTTATTTATCGTCATTTAAATACTGTTATTTATGCATTTTAAATATCAGGACACGTATACAAGGTATTGACATATCATATCGACGCATCTATATATATTATTTGTAATAACCATAGACACTCTATATGCGGTAATGTTCGAGTTAGCTATACAGGGTTGAGGTTGATTCTAAAATAATATATATACTTTGAGTTATGATCGAGTCTGAGACATGTATATAATGGGTCACGATACGTATTAATTAATTCGAATATTATATATATGAATTATTAAATTACTAATTGTGGACTACCAACATTGGACAATTAAAATGAATTAAAATATTGATTATAACATATGAAACTAAACATTTCTTCAAGTTTGCCACTTGACTTCATCTTAAACCTCATTTGTATCTGGACGATTACAATCTGCGTTCAAACCTTTCATGATTCTTGAAAACACCACAATCGAGAGGATGAACCAACCGCACTTCATCTACGGAAGGAAAGAATTATGCATATAGTTATACACCTAAAAAACTCTCGAAAAATGAGTAAACGTTTAACATGTATCTGTGCTAGCTCCTTTGGCATTGTTACTATAAAAAATAACATTGCAATTCTTTTTCAAATTAGCCAATTTTGTCACAGCTCCAGCAAATCAGCTTCAATTTTTCATTTAAATAAACCTTATTATAAAGATTATCCCTTCATCATCGTTACCGGAGGACCGTTTATATCCCACTACATTAGCAGTAAACTTACCAGCAACTTCATTGATCTTTGACTATCCAAAAAACCATTATATTCGTTCATTGAAACCCTATCATGTACTCATCAACACCTTGTAACGATAATTGTCATACCAATTACCGAGAATTAGCAATCGGTATTTTGAATCTCGTAGTGTTACTACATCAACAGTTATATGTATACATATAACCTTTATCTCTTAGAATTATGATTTTCCACTCTGAAATTCTGAAAAGCACCCAGTCTACGAATCAATACTCGAAATGTTGAAAATGTTGATGAAGCAGCAAAAACTGTAAACTACCTGAACAGTCGAAAGTTTGATGATAAAGAATAATATGTTGGCAAAGCTCAGAAAAGTTGGAACTGGAAAACGGATTGAGCAAACTATGAAGGAGGCTATGGACAAATCACAAAGACTAAATCTGTCTTCAAAGAATCCAAATGATTCAGTATTTGCTGAAGTCATTAACGAATACCTTGCTTCTGAATCTAAATCCTTACGCACAAATATTCATCATCATCTATCGATATTAGAAATTCTGAGATATCATCGTACCTTTCATTATAAATATCCTCGATATTTCTGAAGATATTTTCATAACTATTCTTATCTGAAATCATT
Organism: Rutidosis leptorrhynchoides; assembly: GCF_046630445.1. Lineage (NCBI taxonomy): Eukaryota > Viridiplantae > Streptophyta > Magnoliopsida > Asterales > Asteraceae > Rutidosis > Rutidosis leptorrhynchoides. The sequence continues at coordinate 158,158,350 of NC_092341.1, read as the reverse complement.
TATCTCTTTGCAGAATTAGTGTTACAACAAAAAGGAAACTGTTTTAGTTTCTAAATTCTGAAAGATTCGAATTTAAAATATGAATGTTTTGAAGTAGTGTTGGGAACTGAAGCATGAGTGAGTATAATATAATGACACTTGATCAACGTGATTATATTACAGTAAGTCATCCCGAGTCTTTAATGGAACGTGATGATTCACAGATTATAACATCATCATGTGCCATGTTACACGACTCTTACAATCTATCTAATACATAAAAATATCAAGAACATGTCTTCCGGATAGTTCTATCTTTTCTCTTGAATTCTAGTAATTTAACCAATCAAGATCGTGTTATTACAATTTCTTAGAACATTTGTCATGTTCATTCAAAACTTCATACCTACGAATTCTGAATCATTATTCGCTTGACTTAAAGTCAGGAAGAGAAAACAAAGGTATGAAACTCCAAAATAGAAAGGAAATGAAGAGGGTGGATTTATAGTAAAATATCCGACAAAGCAATCGAAACAGATCATTGCATTTAAGCAAAGAGGATCCTATTTCCTTAATTACCGGAGAATTAAATCTTATTACAAAGATTTTCTTTTAAATCCCTTGAATCCCGAAAAATAAACTAAATCTACGTCAAAAGATATGACGAAACGATATTTACTCATTTCACTCTTTTGTGATAACTTCACTCGTACTCTTCACACAAAAAAAAATCAAATTGTTTTGTCCATACTACTCACTGACGATAAAAATCTAAATTCCAACTCGTATGAGTCATGAAAACATACTTATTGTTAGTCATGACGATTCCAATCAAATTTCGGGACGAAATTTCTTTAACGGGTAGGTACTGTGACGACCCGGAAATTTCCGACCAAATTTAAACTTAATTTTGTATGGTTTCGATACGATAAGTGAAGGCTGTTATGTTGAGCCTCAAAAACTTTGAACTGTGTTCATATAATCAGTTACCCTTGACTGTGCTCGACGATTCACGAACAATTGTTTGTAAATAAATAGGTGTATATATATATATATATATATATATATATATATATATGTATATATATATATATACGTATATATATACGTATATATATACGTATATATATATACGTATATATATATATATACGTATATATATATATATACGTATATATATACGTATATATATACGTATATATATATATATATATATATATATATATATATATATATATATATATATGTATGACGATTCATGAACCTTTGAATTGTAAACAGAAATGTATATATACTAATATGAAATTTCAAAATATAAATTTAAACATTAGGATTAAATATGTAATATAATATGCAAGATAATAAAGTTGTAAATCTATATATAAACATATATGACTTCTGTACATAATAATTATTTTATGTAAATTGGAGTATATATTAAAATGTATAAGAATATAATCTTATCATTTTATTATTAATATAAGTATTACTATTATTATGATGATTATGATTACGAATTAATGTTATAAAAGCCATAAGTCATTAGCTTAGAAATTGGATACGAAGATTATGATAATTATGACTATGAATATAAAATTTTTAATAATATTTTTAAAGTTATAAATATAGAAATTTTGAATATAAATATTATTATTGAAATAATTAAAATTTTGATTTAAAGAAATTATTAAATTTTTTATGATTATTATTATCGTTGTTACTATAATACAACTTAGTATTATTATTATCATTAATATCATTAATTAGTAGTAATATTATGATATTAATTATTATTATGATTATTATTAATAAAATTATCATTATTAACATAACTACCAAAAAAAATTGGCATTTTTATTTTAAATTACTAGTTTCATTAACTTTTATTACTTTTATCATTATTCTTATTATTATTACTATTATTTTGAAAGTTCCATCATTAATTATATTATTAATTATATTATTAATATATTTATATTCAATACTATTAATATATTTATATTTTTAATGTATAATACAAAAATTCTAGAAGTGCAGATAAAAATAAAAATCGGTTTAACTTTTCCATCAAATTTTATTTCCTTGTCTGGAATCTTACTACAAATAGATCTCAACATTCATTATAGACAAAATCCGTTAAACATCCAATCCTGCTTTTTAATTTTATATTTTTTTCTGTCCTTTACTGAATGCTGGAGTGTAAATGTCGACTTCATGGTCCTTACCCAACAAAAAAAATCAATCATATTATTATATTGTTTGAATTAACCGATTACTACCTATATATGATACCAAATAAATCGCTTTAAAACAGAAAGAAATAAAGAAAACAAAACCGTCTTTGTCCTTGAAAACTTTTTAGCCAAAACCCAATTTCGAATCGTATTTCTAAATGTAATAATATGGTTTTGTTAGGAATTGTCTCCTTAAACTATCTGCAAAATATCAAATTCTAATTCTTTCTATCGAGTTCAAATTTTGAGGTCAAACCTTAAAATTCAAAAGTCAAACTTTATGTTCATCGCGAAATTCGTAATCGTGTTGGAATTTCCAGTTAAATTGATGATTCTAATGATTTCTAGATACGTTTAGCAAAATATTTCATGTTGGAGTCATAATCTATAACATTATCAAAATGCAAAATCAATTTTATTTTTTTTCTTCTAAAACAGCGACGGGCAGGCTGCTTTATTTTTATTTAATTTTTTATAATTTTTTTTAATCAAGAACATTTTAGTTTATGGCTATTTAAAAATCTTAATTAATATCAAAATTTCGATATGATTAGTATTCAAGGTTCCTTGGTTCAATTTTGGTTTTGAATTGAGGAAGAAGATGAAAAAGGGTTCAAGAAGATATACGAAGTATAAAAAAATTTAAGATTATTTTAAAATAGAAAAACAAAGATAGCTAAGTGGTGTTGGGTGTTTGTGGTTGAACGGGAGGACTCGGGTTCGATTCCTGCTTGGTGTAATTCTTTTTAAAATGGGCTTTTAAGGTAGTATTACATATTAAAAATCATTATTATTGTTATTATTATTATCATTATTATTACTATTATTATCATTATCATTGTTATTATAAATTATTATTGTTATTGTTAGTGATATTGTTATTATTATTGTTATTATTAGCATTATAATTATTATTATTATTATTAGTATTACTATGATCATGATGTTGGTTATGAATAAATAAAAATAGTTATTAGTTAAGGTTATATACATATACAGATTATAAATACAAATATGATTATAAAGATGATTATACTTGTAATTGAATAATGATTTAAAATGAAATATTATTATTATTAATATCATTATATTATTATTATTATTATCATTAATATCTCTATCATAAAAAAAAATTAATACTTGTATCATTTTATGAATGATAACATTATTATTATATTATTACTAGTATTATAATTATTATTAGTAATACAATTATCATTATAAGTATCATAATTATTATTATTATTATTATTATTATTATTATTATTATTATCATTATAAGTATGATTATTTATATTAAAATGAGAATTACTAATATTTAATTACTAAAATTATTATTATAAGTATCATTAACCGAATAATTAATATTTTACAGTTATTATTATAAATATCATTATTAATATCATTAATATAATTATTAACAATAATACCTTATTTAGTAATATTAAGTATTATGATTATTATCATTTTTATCAATATTAATATAATCGTAGTATTACTAAAATTACTATTTTTAACAAACAAATGATATATACATATATAAAAATATATTTAATACATATAACATAATAACATTACTAGTTTTATATACAAAATGAATATATGAGACGTATATATATTATTACTATAAAAATGATATAATTAAGTAAATTATATATATATATAAACTTATCCGATTACCATTATGTGTATTAATATATACAAATGATATAGGTTCGTGAATTCGAGGCAAACCCTGCATTGTTCAGTTTCGTCGTATGAATATTTTTACCACAAAATATTGTAGAGTGAGTTCATTTGCTCCCTTTTACTCTTTATATTTTTGGGACTGAGAATACATGCGCTGTTTTTATAACTGCTTTATTAAATGCTTTTGAAATATATTTTGAACTGAGAATACATGAAATGCTTTTATAAATGTTTGATGAGATAGACACAAGCAAAATATTCCTCGAATGAATTATTATGCAGACATAAGTTCCGTAGATTATTATTGAATTAGTTGGATGTTATAATTTCCACTAATTGTTGTGAATATTTCCCCTGATTATTATTGCTTGGTAACCTAAGAATTAGAAACGGGTATGGCCCTAATTCACTCGAATCCTAAAGGGAGCTACCGGGTTTAACACCCCCCACCCAGAATGTTCACTAGACGGAAGAGCTAGTAGGCGTGGTGTTTAGTACTTCGAAGTTTATATATTATACAGACGAGATGCTCTGTTTTGGGGATATTATTGATGCGCATTATGTAGTGATCCGAACTTTTCCATGTTTATATATATTAAATGAAAATGATATTTACATGATTAAATGTTTCCAACATGTTAAGCAATCAAACTTGTTAAGACTTGATTATTTGAAATGAGTGTCATGTAGACAATTGACCACCCATGTTGACCGGCGATTCACGAACGTTAAAACTTGTAAAAACTATAGGATGATATATATATATATATATATATATATATATATATATATATATATATATATATATATATATATATATATATATATATAGTTAACATGATATTATGATAAGTAAGTATATCACTAGGTATATTAACAATGAGTTATATACATAAAAATGAGACTACTAAGTTAAGAAACTCGAAACGATATATACAACGATTATCATTATAACAACGTCTTACTAAATACATATGTATCATATTAAGATATTGTTACACTATAGTTAACATGATAAAATGATAATTATATATATCATTAAGTATATTAACAATGAACTACATATGTAAAACAATACTACTAACTTAAGAATTTCGAAACAATATATATACGTAACGATTATCGTTGTAATAGTATTTTTGTAACGCCCAAATGGAGAAGGTATTGAAGCGATATGGAGTTCTCCATAAAGTTTCTACTTCATACCATCCCCAAATGAGCCGGCAAGTTGAGAATACCAATCGAGCTCTTAAAGGTATTCTTGAGAAAACTGTGGGGTCGAATCCGAAGGAGTGAGCGAATAAGCTCGATGAAGCTTTGTGGGCGTTTAGAACCGCCTACAAAACACCGATTGGTACCACTCCTTATCGGTTGGTTTATGGAAAAGCGTGCCATCTCCCGTTAGAGATTGAGCATAAGGCGATGTGGGCACTTAAAAAGTGCAATTTGGATTTAAAGGAAGCCGGACGCCTACGGGCGGGCCAATTGAATGAGCTTGGTGAATTACGCCTTGATGCGTATGAAAATTCGTTGATTTATAAAGAGAAAACCAAGCAATCACATGATAGAAGGTTAAAGGGTCCGAAAGAGTTTAATGAGGGAGATCGAGTGCTTTTGTTTAACTCTAGATTGAAGCTTTTACCGGGAAAACTTAAGTCCCAGTGAACGGGACCATTTGAGGTTGTTAAGGTGTACCCATACGGTATGATTGAGTTGAAAAATGCGAGTGGTACTACCTTTAAGGTTAACGGACATCGAGTGAAGAAATATTTCGATGGTCCTTTTGAGATTGATGACGAGGTTCACGTTGAACCTGATCCTAACGTCACTTGAAGTTGGTAACGAGTCTTGTGAATGACTCGGTAATAAACTTCACATTGTTGTAGAGTTTGTGTCTTTTTATGCTTATTTGATGATATGTGCAATGTGATCGTACTCGGCTTTTTTTTTTTTGGGTTGTTTGTTGGTTTTTAGGTTGAGAAATTGGGTTAAAATGGCTTGAAATTTCAAAATCTTGAGGTATCAGTACTTGGAGCGCCGTTCTGATCCTTTGAGCACCGCTCAATATGTTCGTATATGGTGTTTCAGTTGTTTCAAAATGCTCGACATGAAATTTTAGTTAAATGGAGCGCCGCGCATGAAATTGGAGCGCCGCACGCTGGTTCTGAGCGCCGCGCAACAACCTGGAGCGCCTCTCCGAATTCGCTGGTGGGCATGTTCGGTTTTTAAAATTAAAAAAAGGAAACCCAATTTTCCCAAACACACAATAGGTGACGGGTACTAGCTGTTATTTTACTCCAAGCCTTTCATTATTTCCATTCTATCTATTTGTTCTACACCTACAAACCCTTAGATCTAAAAACCCTAACCACATAACTTCAATTTCTTGTTCAAATTACTTCCAAATCTTGCAAGAATGGCTCCCACTAAGGTCCGGATTTGTTTTCTATCTTGCTAATTTCATCTAATTATGTATAATTACTTGCTTATTCTTTGATTTACATGATGAATTAGTGTAGGGTTGTTTAATTGGGGTTTTGTGTTCTAATTAGTGATGGGTTTTGTTAGATTATGATTGTATGCTTTGAATTCATGATTAATTTTATGTTTTTAGAAGTTTCACTTGAATCTAGGGTTTCTGTGTTTAAAAATCCGAATTTGTATGTGATAGATGAGTTAATTGCTTGAATTGTTCCTGTTTGTGACTTGTTGATGGTTTTTTGAGCTAGTGTGGGGTTGTGTTCATATGGGCGGGTCATATTGGTTTGAGTGAATTGTGCTATATTTGATTTATTTAGGTATGATGCCATGCTAGAGGTGACATAACATGTATTTTGAAATGTGATGAGTATTTTGGTTAGTAGTGATTTGGATTGGTAAAAGTTAGCAAACATGATGAACTTTATTAGATTTGTGGACGTTAAAAGAGTTATGTGTAATCATGTTTGTCACGTTTTGGTTGTGTTGTTATGTGAGTATAGTTGTTATGTGCTATATGTTAAGAGATAATGCGATATGCGTAGATTTGAGGTGTTGGCGTGTTTTACATGTGTTACTTGGTTAACTTGGTGATTGTCTTTAAGGTGGATTAACATGCAACATGGTTTGGTTGTGATGGGTATTTGGAGCTTATTATTTTGACTAATACTAACTTTTGAGTTTAGTGTTTTGTTTTCTTTATTTATTTCATGTGTGTAGAGATCGCGAAGCAACCCGGAACAACCACGACAACCACCAAACAACCCGGAATTTTGGTTGTCACAAATCGCTAATGATGAGGACTTGGAAGAACGATTTACAATAAATAGCGCCCGTCCAATTGAACGAACATTTCATTTGGATTGGACGCAACTTACAGCGTTGGGTAATAATATTGTAAGAACGTTGCGTGGTTATTTGTGGGTAACATATGCGGGTCAAGAGTTGAGGCCATACGAAAAGTTATTTGAAATTCGTGAAGATATTTTTGAGCAGTTGACTATATAGTTCTTTTCGACGGTTAGTTGTCTACCGCGCGCCTCTCCGACCGAGGAGAATTTCTTGACATTTAGGTTAGGCGGGTTAGAGCGTAGTATGAGTAAGATTGGGGTAGCTCGGGCATTCGATTTGTATCCCGAGTTGAATGACAATGATTTGAAGTGGTATTTGGTTTAATGCAAAGTGTTCGGGCAAGAAGCCTTTAGTGAGAGTGAATATTGGCCAACTGTGGCGAAAGAGACCGCGGGTCCTTTTAGTTCAAGTAGAAGTGTTCAGTTAATGTTTTGACTTCCGGAGGACCGAATGATTTTCAAGATGATTGCTCATATGTTCATGGCACGAGGAAACGCGAATAAAGCGCAGTGAAGGGATCTTTGGATTCTACAGCAAATTAAATTGAGAGAGCGAATTGATGTGCCTTGTATGTTAGGAGTGTGGTTACAGGAGGTTGGAACGGATAAACGCACAGAACGCCCATTGTTAGGTGGGCATTTGGTGACTAGGTTTGCTCGGGCATTTTCAGTTCTGACTAATAGGTGTGATAGGTTGGGAGTTGAGGCGATGCCCACTAATATTCTATTTTTCTCAAAAGCCAAATTTATCAGAAGAGGTCCAACAGGTTGGGTTTTATGGGAGGATGAACAACAACAACCAGGTGACAGTGCTGGACGTGGTTGTGGGCGTGGTGTTAGTCGATCCACGTATGAAGCAGGCAGTTCGAGTGCAAACGTACCGGGTACGTGGGCACTTAGTGAAGAGAGTTGGGATTCTTTGGTTAATAGTGTAGATGGTATGCATTTGGAGTATCGGGATAGTTGGTCGGCGTATAATGCTCAGGTTGAGCATAATCAGAGGATGTTGGAGGAGGAACGCAGGCATAATGAGGATATGAGGGTTTGGTACCAGAATAGTTATGGTGCGATTAACACAGCATTAGGGCAGTTCGGAACGGAGGTTGGTCGCTTGGGTGAGTGAGTTGATAGGGTTGAGTATAATGTGATGAGGATTCAGGCTCACAGTCAGTGGGAGATTCATCAGAGGCAGATTCAGAGACAGATGTGTCTGACACTGGAGGCTTACATTCCGACGCGTACTACGATCCCTGATTATACAGCAGTTACTTCCCCGAGGCCGGATCCATCGTATGACCCATATCAGGCTTGCCAGGACACTTATGGTGTGGATTAGGACCCCTTCAGAGATTTGTGGCCGAGTGAATGATTTATCGTTGCGCATGATATTGTTATAATTTGTTTAAAACTATTTCCTTTCCTTTGGTCTGTATTTGGATAATTATGTATTCTGCTTATGTACTTTGAAAACTTATTTTGGGAGCAAAGCGATTAGGCATCGGGTGGTGCCACCTTGTCCTATTTATGTAGTTCTTTTGTTTTTCTTTTCTTAGGTTTGTTGGTAAAACGATTTTTCAAGTCTGGCATTAAGTTCAGCAAAACTACATGATTGATGATATTGGTGTGATGATCAAGAATGGACGATGTTCTTATGCTGGCAGTCAGTTCAGCGCCATCTGTCACTGGCATTTCGCGATCAGTGGTTAAGCTCGATAAGTTTTTATATTTTCTTTCTCACATAACCCTTTCGATTTTAATCTATTTTTGATCTCAAGTGATGGGGACATTACTTGATCTCAAGTGTGAGGTGGGGGATGTAAAATCTCTCGGGTTGGTTGTTAAAGGAATCATCATCATATTAATTTTGATCTAAAAAAGACTTGACGTTTCACGGGTTTTCGTCGTAAAATATTTTTTGGAAAAATTAGTGGAAAAATAAAAAAAAAATTGAAAAGTTAGTTTAAAAGAAAAAAAAAAGTAGAAAAACAATTAAAAATTCGGCCAAAACCTTTGTTCCACATGTTCATTTTCTTAGACATGAAATCCTACGAGTTCGGGGAACTCAATAGTAGGTCACCTGTACCAAAACGGGTGTAAACTGTGAGAGCGGTGATTGCATAGCGTGATTGTGACCGAATCACGTGCCAGATCAAAAATTTTTGGTTACTTGGTATAGCAGACTTCCGAAACTATACCATTTTATTATTACATCATCTAATGGTGTGATACTGTGGGAAGAGGAGCCTTGAGCTTCACCAGTGTTGTCCTTTTTAGGAACAATAGCTACGTGATTGTGTTTGCTTAGACAACACAACCCATAGCCAAAAGCTATGGCACCTAAAGGTTTTTGGGATTTATTGGGAGTAAAGTCTTCTGAAAGATGTCTCAACCCGAGTGTCAATTGAAATAGATTGCATTCTCGAGTGAGTCAGATCCACTCATTAAAGAAGTAAAGTCTTCCGACCGTTTCACTTGGTACGTATACCTCTTAAGCTGTACCATTTCATTACCCATCATATCACGATGAGGTACTGTTAGAGGTGAAAGTCTTGAACTTTTAAAACATGTTCATTATTTTGAATGTGAAATCCTACATGAACATAAAAAAATTTCATACGTAGGTCATCTGCACCAAGGCGGGTGTCAACCGTATGAACGGTGATTGTATCGTGTGGTCAAAATCGGGCCATGCGCTAGATCAAAAACTTTAACAGGGTGATCCTCATTATTTCTCCTAACAAGGACAATGTTGCGCCCGACCACTTTATTTAACCACACAGGATGTATCTATTCCATCCTAAAGGGAGTTAAGTCTCCCGAACGACACACTTGCTGATTTATTTCAGAAGTTGTAGTCCAGACCAGTTGTAGGGTGACGAAAAATCTTGAAAAGTCATTGCTAACATCGACTGGAAATCTACCAGACCTCAACATCAAACAGGGAAACTGGTAGCCAGACTTATCTCGATGAGGGAGATCTGTCTCGTCAAATGGGGAGCGCACCATGATACACAAATCTGTGATTGATCAGATCCCCAGTTGGATAACCTCCGGAAAGGTAAAATATCAGATTTTAAGCCTGATGTATTTCAATCTTTATGATTGACTTAACGGATTAGATGATTACCTCATGATTATTGATGATATCTGGACGTAATGTGTATCCTCCTAAGCACATTATTTTCTTACCGACATCTCACGATGTTAGGTAATGTGGGAGGCATTAGCTTGACCAATTGCGGGGTAGCCCGTGCGTTCTTTTTGGCACATGCGTTCGTTTGCTTTATCTTTGGTACTTGGCTCCCACTTGATTCCCGGTTTCTTTGAAGACAAATATTATGGTTCGAGATTCTCTACCTCATTATTATGGTATGCGATTCGAGACTATATTTAGCTACTTTGTTCATATTAATTGCTTGAGGATTGGGAAGTTAATTTCGGGGGAATGCAAGTGGGAGGTATGGTTAATATTTACTCCAAATCGTGCCCATGCTAGATGATGGTTTGTTGGTTGTTCGTTTGGTTCTACATACATGTTTGAAGAAGTTATGGTAGAAGATCATTATCGAATTCAATTGCTTGAGGACAAGTAAAACTCTAGTGTGGGGTTGTTTGATATCGCATATTTAATACGCGTTTTCCTTAGCGATATCGATCACATTTTGGTCCTTTTGGATACGATTTGGTGTTATTTCGATAAGTGTTATGAAAGTTCGAGTTCTAAGACCAAGAAGATTGTAACGACCCGACCAAATCATGGTTGACGGTGCCGACTACTTAGGTCCCATTACGTGGTCATAAGTCTTTAACATGACGTTTGACCAAAATATGTCGCATCCATTTCATAAGTAAAATGATGTTTCAAGTTTACAAATGTAGTTCAAAAGACTAGTTACATTACAATGTTTAACGTACGAATGAAACCTATGCGACACAAATTAAAGTAGTAAAAAGACGCTCCAACTATGCATGTATACTCGACATCCAAGCAAGTATCAAAAAGAGTGCGGAAGCATGTATCAAGTAGCGTTCAAGGACCTGAGAAAACATATAGAAAACTGTCAACGAAAACGTTGGTGAAATCATAGGTGTTTTAGTAAACGTTGCATTTGAACCACAAGATTTAATATAATATGATTATCAAAATCATTTGCATTCCAAAGTTGTTATTTATTTTGCGGGCACCCAATTATCAAACTTAACTGTTTTGCACCCTTTACGTAGTGTTAGAACATACACTAGACCCGAAAATATATTTCATCCTCTAACGGTAACGAACCGTCCGAATGCGGCTCGTCAAGCCCATGTGATCACATAATATAAGTTCACGTTTATACCCTGTAAGTGTAACTAATGATAATTGAATTGAGGCTTTTTGTTCAAACCTGTACGTGGAATGTTCGTTTTCGTACTTGTGTTCAAAGTGTAAAAGTATGATACGTATATGTTTCTCATCCCATAGTTTAAAGCATAAAAGTTGTTTGAAAGATGGGACTATGATCTCACCTTGTGTACACGAGTAATAAGTACTTCAACAAGTAACGTGTGCAAAGAACAATGCTAGTCTTGACCTAAACAAATAGCTCGTATCAATAACGGTAAACGCGATAGATCAAAGATTTTCAATTAGTCCTATGGCTCGTTACGACTCGATTATGTAGCATGTGAATCAAATTGTCCAAGTTTCATGCAAGATACAAGTATAGAAACAAGTTAGAAATATTGCACAATCATTTGGTTAAGTTTGACAAAAAGTCAAACTTTGGTGGTCAAAGTCAACGAAACAGTCAACACATTCGGGTCGGGTCCCGAACTATTTTTCTGAGGTTTTTATTCATATATAAGCATGTTAGAACAAGTTACATGTGAATCGGAGGTGCGTAGCATAGCAAACATTTCTCGAATTTTGACCATGTAGGTCAGAACCAAAATACGGCAAATGCCGCGCCGCGACCAAGGATTGCCGCGCTGCGGCATTTAACGGGTGCTGGTGCCTGGTCAGTCTCAAATGTCCAAGTCTCAAATCCAAAACTCTTTCAAGCATAAATCACAAACCGCTAACACTTAGAACTCGTATCTTATATCGTTAAAAAGGTAATTCGACAAAGAACACAACTAAATACATTTCACCAACCAAAAACATCATTTGCAATAACCGACTTTCAAACTAAATGATTAATCAATGCACCTCATTAATGCCTCAACTTCCTAAATGCACATTTATGATTCGAGAATTAAATGCATACATATGACACGCCGTTTCGTAGGTAATCAATCATACAATATAACAAACTACTTACCAACAACAATCCATGGCATTCAATACATCAAAAGTGCATTTCAAGTTCATCAAACCCTAACCCAAATTCACCAAAATCACTAATCAAGTTTACGGAGTTTTCTAACGCAACCTACACATCAAATTGAAGCTAGTGATACTAGGAACACATTTAATGCTTGCACTTTAACATAAAAACAACATTTAAGCAACCAAATCATCAATCAAGCACACCAAACTTTCAAGTTCATGCTAGTTATCAAAAATAACAAGATCGAACATATAAATCATATATTCATGTTAGACTTGAGCCACAGACACTAATTAACAACTTTATAAGTTAAAAACATCAAGAACACAAAATCTAGTGATTTTAGAAAGTTACCCAAATGAGATGTAATCGGTATGGAATCGAAGAGGAAGTTGCAAGGAGTTCAAATATGTAATTTGTTTTGATTGAAGCTTTCTTGAACGAATTTAGATGATGATTCTTGGAGATGAAGATTGAGAGAAATTTGGAAAGTATTAAATGAAAATGGAAATGAAATGAAAAAGGAAATGGGGAGGTGGGGTTGACTATTCAAAGCTAGTCACCTCTTTGGCACCTTGGCAAAATTAGTCCCTCAAGTTCGGTTGCGGGTGCGTGAGTTACCTAAACAAGATGTTTTAAAACGCGTATTAACGGAAGATGTTATAATCATATAACGGACTTTAAATAGTTAAATAGAAAAGTAAATGGAAAAAGGCAGGATGTTACATTACCTACTCCTTAAAAGAAATTTCGTCCCGAAATTTAAGTAGGCGTAGTAGTCTTTGTTTCTTCCTCGGAATCTTGCATTTCCGGAATCGGGAATAAGTGAGGGTATTTCCTTTGCATTTGATCTTGCCTTTCCCAAGTAAACTCGGGTCCTCTTTTGGCATTCCAACGAACCTTGACAATCGGGATTCGGCTTTGTTTCAAAGTCTTGACGGAGGTGTCCACAATTTCAACCGGTTCCTCCACAAAATGAAGTTTGTCATCAATAGTAAGTTCCTCGAGAGGGATGACGATATCGGGTTCGGTAAGGCACTTTTTCAAGTTAGATACATGGAAGGTAGGATGAGCAGAGCTCAACTGAGGTGGAAGATCTAAATGATCAGTAACGGTTCCAATACGCTCCAAGATTTTGAAATGACCAATATACCTTGGATTTAGCTTCCCGTGTTTCCCAAAATGGATTACACCTTTCCAAGGGGCGACTTTTAACATTACTCAGTCACCGACTTGAAATTCGAGGTCGTTGCGTCTTTTGTCGGTGTAGCACTTTTGACGACTCCGGGCTGTCCGAAGCCTATCTCGGATTTATACAATCTTCTCGGTGGTTTCGTGAATGAGTTCGGGTTCGGTGATTTGCACGTCGCCTACCTCGACCCAACAAAGAGGTGAATGACATTTTCGACCATATAACGCTTCAAAAGGTGCGGCTTTTATACTCGCAAGATAACTATTATTGTAAGAGAACTCGGCGAGAGGTAAGTGCTTGTCCCGAGCTTTTCCAAAATCGACAACACAAGCTCGTAACATGTCCTCCAAGGTTTGAATTGTGCGTTCGCTTTGTCCATCTGTTTGAGGGTGATATGCGGTGCTCATGTCTAAACGCGTTCCCAACGCTTCTTGCAAGGTACCACAAAATCTAGAAACAAAATGGCCATCTCGGTCGGAGATAATCGATAAAGGTACACCGTGTCGGGCTACGATCTCCTTGATGTAAAGTTGTGCAAGTTTCTCCATTTTGTCGGTCTCCTTCATGGTGAGAAAGTGTGCGGATTTGGTGAGACGGTCAACAATAACCTAAATAGTGTCATAACCGCCGTTATTTTTGGTAGTTTGGTGATAAAATCCATTGTTATTCTTTCCCACTTCCATTGCGGGATTTCGGGTTGTTGAAGTAACCCGGACGGTCTTTGGTGTTCGGCTTTGACTTTGGAACATGTCAAACACTTGGCAACATAAGTAGCTACGTCCCTTTTGATGTTCGGCCATCAATATTGTTCTTTAAGGTCGTGGTACATCTTATTGGCACCGGGGTGAATCGAGTATCGTGACTTATGAGCTTCATCTAAAATAAGGCTTCGTAGGTCCCCATATCTAGGCACCCAAATCCTTCCGGCGTAATATCGGAGTCCGGTCTCCCTAATTTCGAATCAAGAGACGAGAATGTTCAAGAGCTCGTGTGAAACGTTTTCATCCTTGAGAGCCTCATCTTGGGCTACCCGAATTCGGCTATTAAGGTTTGTGTGGATGGTGATGCTTAAGGCTCGGACACGAAGAGGCACCGCTCTTTCTTTCCGACTTAAGGCATCGGCTACTACGTTTGCCTTCCCGGGATGGTAACGAAGCTCTCAATCGTAATCGTTTAAGGTTTCAATCCACCTTCGTTGTCTCATGTTTAGATGCTTTTGGTCGAAGATGTGTTGGAGACTTTTGTGATCGGTGAAGATGGTACTCTTGGTTCCATAAAGATAGTGTCTCCACATTTTAAGTGCAAAGACAACGGCTCCGAGTTCGAGATCATGTGTCATGTAGTTTCGTTCATGAATTTTGAGTTGTCGAGAGGTTTAAGCAATGACTTTCTTTTGTTGCATCAATACACACCCAAAACCATGTTTCGTGGCATCGCAGTATACAACAAAATCATCATTGCCTTTGGGAAGTGACAAGATAGGAGCGGTGGTTAGCTTTGTTTTCAAGATTTGAAATGCGGATTCTTGTTCGGTCGCCCAAACGAATTTCTTTCCCTTCGGTTAGAGGACGAGCAACCAAAGAGAAATCCTTTATCAATCTACGATAGCATCCGGTGAGACCCAAGAATTGAGGAATGTGAGTAGGAGTAGTAGGAGTTTCCCATTTACTAATGGCTTCGATTTTTGATGGATCGACTTTAATACCTTGATCACTTACAACATGACCAAGAAATTGAACTTCCTTTAACCAAAATTCACACTTGGAGAATTTGGCATAGAGTTGTTCTTGTCTTAAAAGTTCAAGCACAAGTTGGAGATGTTCCTCGTGTTCTTCTTCGTTCTTAGAATAGACCAAAATATCATCATTGAACACGATAACGAATTTGTCGAGATACGATTTGCACACACAGTTCATAAGATCCATGAACACCGCCGGTGTGTTAGTGAGACCAAATGGCATGATAAGGAATTCATAACTACCATAACGAGTTCGAAAAGCGGTTTTGGGGACATCTTCCCCCTTAACCCTTAATTGATGATAACCCGAGCGGAGATCGATTTTCGAATATACACAAGACCCTTGTAGTTGATCAAAGAGGTCATCGATGCGAGGAAGAGGATATCGGTTTTTAACCGTCAATTTGTTTAGTTCACGATAATCAATGCACATTCGTAGGGATCCGTCTTTCTTTTTAACAAACAAAATCGGAGCGCCCCAAGGTGAATGGCGAGGTTGGATAAAACCACGATCAAGTAGTTCTTGGATTTGACTTTTCAATTCTTGCATTTCAGATGAAGCGAGTCTATATGGTGCACGTGCTACGGGTGCGGATCCCGGAATAAGATTGATTTGGAATTCAACTGGTCGATGAGGTGGAAGACCCGACAATTCATCGGGAAATACATCGGAATAGTCACTCACAATTGGCACATCATCGATGTGCTTCTCATCGGACTCGACTTTCTTAACGTGAGCAAGGATCGTAAAACAACCCTTATGGAATAGTTTTCTAACTTTAATGCACGAAACGAGGTTGAGTCCGGTGCAACTCTTATCGCCATAGACGATCAAAGGTTCGCCGTTCTCGATAGGAATCTAGATTGCGTTAAGATCACAAAGGATGTGAGATTTTATTTTGGCTAGCCAATTCATACCAATTATTACATCGAAGCTTCCTAGTTCCATAGGTATCAAGTCAATTTCAAACTCATTACCCAAAATGTTTAACGTACACCCCCGGTAATATGTGTCGGCACTCAATAGTTTCCCGTTGGCCACTTCAATGGTATAAGTGGTATCTAGTGGAAGTGGTGGAGTGCTAAAAGAATGAGTCAAAGTCTTGGATACAAAACTCTTATCGGCACCCCAATCGAATAAACAAGTAACATAAGTGTTGTTGAGGAGAAACGTACCCGTGACTAATTCATTGTCATCTCGGGCTTCCTCGGTGTTGATGTTGAAAGATCGGCCGCGCGTATTGGGGTTGGCTTTCTTCTTCAGACATGCATTTCTAAAATGACCCGTTTGGCCACATTCATAACAAGTACCCGATTTTGGTGCATTGGGCACTTTTTGAGCAACGGGGGCGACACTTCTACAATCGTTGGCCACATGACCACCCCTTTGACACTGGTGGCAAAATAGATTGCTACATTCACCATAGTGGTGTTTGTGGCATTTGTTGCAAAAGGGTTTATTTCTGCCATAATTCTTCTTGGCGTCGGAGGTGTAAGGCTTTTTGGTGAAATTGTTGTTGTAGTTGTTGCTTGATTGGGGGACTTCCCATTTTCTTTTATTGTCGCCCGTTTTATCCTCGGCCTTAGGTGCCAGAACTACGATTTCGTCAACCGTTTCAATCAATTGGCGGGCCATGTTTAAGGCTTGTTGTAGGTTAGCGGGTTTGGATGACATCACTCCTTGTTTGATGCTCTTTGGAAGACCATCCATATAGAGTTCAACCCTTTGAGATTCGGGGTTCACGAGGTTGGGACACATCAAGGATAGCTCGGCGAATCGTTGATTGTAGGCCTTGAGATCGTTTCCGATCGCCTTTAAAGTTCTTAGCTCTTGTTCGAGCTTTCGGGTTTCATCACGAGGGAAAAATTCGAAGATCAACCTTTCCCTCAAATCAGCCCAAGAGACGGCGTGAGCTTCATCGGTACCCACCGATTGTACATACGTGTTCCACCACGTGAGGGCGACACCGGCGAAAGTGTGAGTGAAGTATTTGACCTTATCTTGGTCCCGACAACCGCTTATGCTAAAGACGACCTCCGTTTGTTCGAACCATCGAGTGAGTACAACCGGTCCCCCGGTCCCATCAAATGTATGAGGTTTGCACCCCATGAAAGCTTTATAGGAGCACCCTTCGCTTGAGTTACCGGCCCTTTGATTGTTGTTGTTGTTATTGTTGTTGTTGGAGGAGTGACCGGCCATGGCCGCCTTTACGGCGATGGCTACCATTCGTTGTAGAGCTTGTTCAGGAGTCTCATGGCATGGCACACGACGAGGAGGCATTGTTCCTTCAAAACACAAGAATACCGTTGATTAGTATTTTTAATAATACTAACCATGATATGGAATAAGGATAGAGAGAAATTTTCCTTGACTCGCCTTAAATTCTTTATGCCATAATGTCGGAACGTTCATATGAGTCACCGTAATATAATCCCGGAAATTATATTACCCTAATTCACATGTGCGTTCGACATTATTTCACTAAGTCAAGGTGGCGTGTCAATTAAATTAAACGACGTGAGATTAAGATGAAATAAGAGTAGATATGAGTAGAAACGTTCGAGTATAAATGCACAAGTAGTCAAGTAATTTCTACTTCAAGTCTATATGCCGGTTGTAGTCTAGACTCACTAATGTACCCTATGACTCGGGGTTGACACCAATGAACTCTAAATCCCTACAACCAACGCTCTGATACCATCTGTAGCGACCCGACCAAATCATGGTAGACGGCGCCGACTACTTAGGTCCCGTTACGTGGTCATAAGTCTTTAACATGACGTTTGACCAAAATATGTCGCATTCATTTCATAAGTAAAAGGATGTTTCAAGTTTATAAATGTAGTTCAAAAGACTAGTTACATTACAATGTTTAACGTATGAATGAAACCTATGCGACACAATTTAAAGTAGTCAAAAGACGCTCCAACTATGCATGTATACTCGACATCCAAGCAAGTATCAAAAAGAGTGCGGAAGCATGTATCAAGTAGCGTTCAAGGACCTGAGAAAACATATAGAAAACTGTCAACAAAAACATTGGTGAAATCATAGGTGTTTTAGTAAACGTTGCATTTGAACCACAAGATTTAATATAATATGATTATCAAAATCATTTGCATTCCAAAGTTGTTATTTGTTTCGCGGGCACCCAATTATCAAACTTAACTGTTTTGCACCCTTTGCGTAGTGTTAGAACATACACTAGACCCGAAAATATATTTCATCCGCTAACGGTAGCGAACTGTCCGAATGAGGCTCGTCAAGCCCATGTGATCACATAATATAAGTTCACGTTTACACCCTGCAAGTGTAACTAATGATAATTGAATTGAGGTTTTTTGTTCAAACCCGTACGTGGAATGTTCATTTTCGTACTTGTGTTCAAAGTGTAAAACTATGATACGTATATGTTTCTCATCCCATAGTTTAAAGCATAAAAGTTGTTTGAAAGATGTGACTATGATCTCACCTTGTGTACACGAGTAATAAGTACTTCAACAAGTAACGTGTGCAAAGAACAATGCTAGTCTTGACCTAAACAAATAGGTCGTATCAATAATGGTAAACGCGATAGATCAAAGATGTTCAATTAGTCCCATGGCTCGTTACGACTCGATTATATAGCATGTGAATCAAATTGTCCAAGTTTCATGCAAGATACAAGTATAGAAACAAGTTAGAGAGATTGCACAATCATTTGGTTAAATTTGACAAAAAGTCAAACTTTGGTCGGGTCAAAGTCAACGAAAAAGTCAACACGTTCGGGTCGGGTCCCGAACTATTTTTCTGAGGTTTTTATTCATATATAAGCATGTTAGAACAAGTTACATGTGAATCGGAGGTGCGTAGCATAGCAAACATTTCTCGAATTTTGACCATGTATGTCAGAACCCAAACACGGCAAATGCCGCGCCGCGCCGCGACCAAGGATTGCCGTGCCGCAGAATTTAATGGGTGCTGGTGCCTGGTCAGTCTCAAATGTCTAAGTCTCAAATCCAAAACTCTTTCAAGAATAAATCACAAACCGCTAACACTTAGAACTCGTATCTTATATCGTTAGAAAGGTAATTCGACAAAGAACACAACTAAATACATTTCACCAACCAAAAACATCATTTGCAATAACCGACTTTCCAACTTAAATGATCAATCAATGCACCTTATTAATGCCTCAACTTCCTAAATGCACATTTATGATTCGGGAATTAAATGCATACATATGATACGCCGTTTCGTAGGTAATCAAGCATACAATATAACTAACTACTTACCAACAACAATCCATGGCATTCAATACATCAAAAGTGCATTTCAAGTTCATCAAACCCTAACCCAAATTCACCAAAATCACTAATCAAGTTTATGGAGTTTTCTAACGCAACCTACACATCAAATTGAAGCTAGTGATACTAGGAACACATTTAATGCTTGCACTTTAATATAACAACAACATTTAAGCAACCAAATCATCAATCAAGCACACCAAACTTTCAAGTTCATGCTAGTTATCAAAAATAACAAGTTCGAACATATAAATCATATATTCATATTAGACTTGAGCCATAGACACTAATTAACAACTTTATAAGTTAAAAACATCAAGAACACAAAATCTAGTGATTTTAGAAAGTTACCCAAATGAGATGTAATCGGTATGGAATCGAAGAGGAAGTTGCAAGGAGTTCAAATATGTAATTTTTTTTGATTGAAGCTTTCTTGAACGAATTTAGATGATGATTCTTGGAGATGAAGATTGAGAGAAATTTGGAAAGTATTAAATGAAAATGGAAATGAAATGAAAAAGGAAATGAGGAGGTAGGGTTGACTAGTCAAAGCTAGTCACCTCTTTGGTACCTTGGCAAAATTAGTCCCTCAAGTTCGGTTGCGGGTGCGTGAGTTACCTAAACAAGATGTTTTAAAACGCGTATTAACGGAAGATGTTATAATCATATAACGGACTTTAAATAGTTAAACGGAAAAGTAAACGGAAAAAGGCGGGATGTTACAAAGATGAAATTTAAAGTTATTTGATGGTTTTAGTGATTTTCTATGTAAACGAGTGAAAGAGATTGGTTCGATTCGAGTTTGGATGGATTTATTGAGTTTTAAGCTCGGATTCAGCAAAATGGGCCTGGAGCGCCGCTCAGAAATGTGGAGCGCCGCTCTAGTAGGCAGGAAAATTAGTTCGAGGGGTTTTGGAAGTTAACAGATCATATTTTAGTTATACGAAGCGCCGCTCAATATGTGGAGCGCCGCTCCACCTCCAGCCGTATTCAGAAATTTGGTATTTAAAGCACGAATTTTTACCCTAAATATCATATCTTATTCCCAGACGATTTGCAGCAGCTTTTGGACAAAAAAGGTGATTTTTGGGGAATCCCAAGATCATTCCAACGCTTCAATCATTACGGGAACGTGCTTTGATTCATTCATCGTTCAAGATTCAATCATTAATTAGGTTTATCTCTTTGTTTCAAACAATGAATTCTTCTATTATTTTGATTGTGATTTCGGTTTTAGCTATGATTGTTGGCTAAGCACTTTAATGTTTGTCTAGATTGAATATTCGTATGTGTTTAGATGATACTTTAAGGTTTAATTTGATTAATGCATGATAATTATGAGTTTTGATTAAGAACCATTCTTGTGGGATTTGATTATTGTTACTAGGCTTGATTAGTGATCTTGTTTGAACAAAGGGAACCCTGTTTAAATTTTGTGAACTAATTTTCAATTGATTTGTCTTAACCAATTGGGTGCTTACTGGACCAAGGGGGTAAACCGGGTAACATAGATTAAACAAAATAGGCGTGAATTGTGTTGAGCGAACACGTAACCAATTGAATCTTAATCTTATAATTAGTTAATTACTAAGTCACAAACGAAAGAGGTCTTTGGTGAAAGGGAACCCTAAGCCAATAAATCTTAGTTTGACGTGTTTGCTAAAAGAGAACTCTGGGTAGACCGACTCTGTAGTTGCTTGTATTGATAAATAGAACTAGTGCTTAATAACAAATCATTCGACATTGCGAATAGGAGATCTAGGCGAACATTCTTTTATTTATTGAATTCAAATATCTTTATTTTTCGTTGAGTCGACATTTATTTTCTATAAACTTAAAAACACAAAAATATTGTCTTTTACTTTTGATCTATCCTTGATTTGGCTAATCGTTAAATAGCCACAAAATAAATTATCTCGTACTTTCAATTTTCATAGATTAACTTAGTTTATTTTTATTAGTTGCAATCTTAGTTCTCACGTTTAAACTGGCCTTGGAACGATTTTGGAATTACCAACTTTATACTATTGCACGATCGGGTACACTGCCCGTTAGTGTGTAGTAATCTTTAAACCGGAATTTTCCAGAGATAAATTATATACTAGATTTTACACATCAGCTGTCAATTAGGGATCCCTAATCGTATGGTCTTCGACTGCTCTTATCATGTAACATCCCGCCTTTTTCCGTTTACTTTTCCGTTTAATGATTTAAATTCCGTTATATGTTTATGACATCCCTCGTTAATACACGTTTTAAAAATATCTCGTTTAGGTAATTCACGCACCCGCAACCAAACTCGAGGGACTAGTTTCGCCAAAGTGCCAAGGAGGTGACTAGCTTTTGACTAGTCAACCCCACCTCCCATCTTTTTCATTTCATTTATCTTTTCTTTCATTACTTCCTTAGTTTCTTTCAAATCTCCATTACAAGAATCATCATCTAATTCCAATCGAGCAAGCTTCAATCAAAACAAATTACATATTTGGAATCCTTGCAACTTCCTCTTCGATTCCATACCGATTTCATTACATTTGGGTAACTTTCTAAAATCACTAGATTTTTATGTTCTTGATGTTTTTAACTTATAAAGTTGTTAATTAGTGTCTATGGCTCAAGTCTAATATGAATATATGATTTATATGTTCGATCTTGTTATTTTTGATAACTAGCACGAACTTGAAAGTTTGGTGTGTTTGATTGATGATTTGGTTGCTTAAATGTTGTTAAATGTTATAAATGCATGTATTAAATGTGTCCCTAACATCACTAGCTTCAATTTGATGTGTAGGTTGTTTTAGAAAACTTCATAAACATGATTAGTGATTTTGATGTTATTGGTTAGGGTTTGATAGAATTGAATGTGAACATTTAATGTATTGAATGCCATGAATTGTGGTTGGTAAGTAGTTAGTTATATGCATGCATTTAGTTCCCGAATCCTATTTTGTGCATTTATGAACTTGAGCATTTATGATGAACATTTATTGACCATTTATTTTGGAAAGTTGATTGTTACAAATGATATTTTTGGTTGTTGAAATGTGCTTAGTTGTTTTCCTTGTCAAAAGAGCTTTCCAACGATATAAGATGCGAGTTCTAAGTATTTGCGGTTTGTGTTTTATGCATAAAAAGGTTTTGGTTTGAGACTTAGAAAACTGAAACTGGCCAGGTACCAGCTCGCGTGTATTGCCGCGGCGCGGCCAGCCTATGTCGCGGCGCGACATTAGGCGTGTCCAGCTTCTGACCTCCTTGTCCAATATACGAAAAATGTGTGGCATGCTATGGACCTCCGATTCACATGAAACTTGTTCTAACATACTTATATATGAATATCTAGCACAGAAAAATAGTTCGGGACCCGACCCGAACGTGTTGACTTTTTCGTTGACTTTGACCCGACCAAAGTTTGACTTTTTGTCAAACTTAACCAAATGATTGTGAAATCTTTCTAACTTGTTTCTATACTAGTATCTTGCATGAAACTTGACAATTTGATTCACATGCTACATAATCGAGTCGTAACGAGCCATAGGACTAATTGAACATCTTTGACCTATCGTGTTTACCGTTATTGATACGACCTAATTGTTTAGGTCAAGGCTAGCATTTTCCTTTGCACACGTTACTTTGTGAAGTACTTTTCATACGTGCACTCAAGGTGAGATCATAGTCCCATCTTTCAAACAACTTTTATGCTTTAAACTATGGGATGAGAAACATATACGTATCATGCTTTTACACTTTGAACACAAGTACGAAAACGAACATTCCACGTACGGGTTTGAACAAAAATCCTCAATTCAATTATCATTAGTTACACTTGCAGGGTGTAAACGTGAACTTATATTATGTGATCACATGGGCTTGACGAGCCTCATTCGGACGGTTCGCTACCGTTAGCGGATGAAATATATTTTCGGGTCTAGTGTATGTTCTAACACTACGCAAAGGGTACAAAACAGTTAAGTTTGATAATTGGGTGCCCGCGAAACAAATAACAACTTTGGAATGCAAATGATTTTGATAATCATATTATATTAAATCTTGTGGTTCAAATGCAACGTTTACTAAAACACCTATGATTTCACCAACGTTTTCGTTGACAGTTTTCTATATGTTTTCTCAGGTCCTTGAACGCTACTTGATACATGCTTCCGCACTCTTTTTGATACTGCTTGGATGTCGAGTATACATGCATAGTTGGAGCGTCTTTTGACAACTTTTAAATTGTGTCGCATAGGTTTCATTCGTACGTTAAACTTTGTAATGTAACTAGTCTTTGAACTTCTTTTGTAAACTTGAAACATCCTTTTACTTATGAAATGAATGCGACATATTTTGGTCAAACGTCATGTTAAAGACTTATGACCACGTAACGGGACCTAAGTAGTCGGCGCCGGCAAACATGATTTGGTCGGGTCGCTACATATCATGCCTATGGTTGTCATGGCTTTTGCCGTGGCTGTTGTAGCTTTTGTGATTGCTTTCACTGCATCTGCTACTGTCATGACAGTGTCTGCTGTCGCTTCTCCTTTCCTCTTCTATTTTCTTTTCGTGCCGGTGATACCCAGCCTGTTTTTCCCTTCCAGAGTGCTGGTATTGCCTTTCTACCATCATGGCATCTGCAAATGTACTTGGGATGTTCCACCGGAGTTCAGAAACGAGCGATGGGTGTGCATCTTTATCCAGGCATATTATGAATTCGAAAATCTGCTGTGTTTCCGGGAGCCCTGGGATTTTTTGACACTCCAGCATATACCTTGTGATGAAGCTTTCAATTTTCTCTCCCCGGTACATTGGTATTTCGTGAGCATACAGGTGTGTATACGTGTGTCGGCAGAGGTTCTGATATTGCATGAGAAGCTTTTCCCGCAAGTCTGCGAAGCATGTGATTCCATTTAGTGGTAATTTGGCGAACCATTCCCTGGCAGCCGACTGTAGGACAGTCGAAAATAGATGGCACGCTAGCTCATCATTCCAATGTTGAGTTTTCATGGCGCCTTCAAAGATTTGCAGGAAATCATCCGGGTCAGTAGTGCCTTTGTACACCCCCAAAGTGACCGGTATGACGATGTTAGCAGGGAGTATATAGCCGGCGATCCGTTCGCACAGCTTTTGGCTAGTAGCCGACTTCTCAACCGGTTGCTCTGATTTGTTACTGGTGATTAGGGCCAATAGATTCTCAAGTGCAGTTCCCTGGACGACGGGTTGCGACAGGGAGTGTTTGTACGCCGGCGGCGCAGCCTGCACGAGGAGCTCAGTCAGCCATGCATTTTCGGCTGCCTTAGCAACACCCTCGCTTCCCGCACCAATGTTTAACAGTGGGCTGGTCTTCAGAACATCTAGTGTTTACGATTGCTGCCTTTATGCTAGACTGTTGTCGTTCAGCATGGCTTTTAGCTTTTCGATTAGTTGTTTTTTGACGTCGGCTGAGATCATTTTGGTGATCATGTCGGTGTCATTGTGAGACGATCCGATGCCGCTTGAACCACCAGTTTTGAGACCAAGGGTGCCGAGCTTCAACCTATCTCCACCGGGTGGTGACCTCTCGTGTCACGACCCGAAAAATTTCGACTAATTTTGAACCAAACTCACGATACGATTTCATAATTCTGACACGATAAGCAAAGTCTGTAAATGTGAGTCTAAAATTTTTTGAACTGTTTCACATATTAATTTGACCTTCGACTGTTCCCGACGATTCACGAACAATTAATTGTAAATAAATATGTACGTACATGTATATATATAAGTATACAAATAATAATTTGAAATACGTAAATAAAATATTATATAATTTAGTTTTCGAGATATACAAAAGAAGTGCGATATGATAAATCCTATTTTAAAACAAATTATTTTTTTAAAGTATTCTAAATATAATAAGTTTTGAAAACTCATATTACATGTATAATTATATATTAATTTCTGTGAAGTTTGTAAAGTTGGAAAAATTATTTTATTAATAATGTTAAAGACATCACATATACTGTGACGACCCGGAAATTTCCGAACAAATTTAAACCTAATTTGATTATGATTTCGACACGATAAACAAAGTCTGTGAGGTTATCAAAAATGTTGAGCTGTATCATACATCCAATTGACCTTTGACAATTCCCAACGACTCACGAACTATTATTTGTAAATAGATAGGTATATATAAATAAGTAAAAAAATAAATAATTATATATATATATATATATATATATATATATATATATATATATATATATATACTGATGCATACAATTGTTGTTATAAATAATAATATGATTAATGTTATTATCATTTTTTCTTATATATTACTAAATAATATCATTGTGTAACATTAGTATTATTAATATTAATTATTACTAATATTATTATTAATATTGATATAAGTATTATTATTAAGATTTTGATTATTATAATTAGTTTTATTATGAAAATAAAAACAAGTTATTATTAGTGTTATTATCAATTTTAATGAACATAAGTAGTATTACTAATATTATCATTATTATAAATATGATTATTATTATTAGTATTATCATCATTAAAATTAATATTAAGATTATTATTACCACTAATATGATTATAAGTATAATCATGAATATTACTATTATGTAACTACTAAAATCATTATCATAACTATCATTAACAGTAAAATTAATATTTTTATAGTTATTATCATTAATATCATTATTAGCATTATCACTAAAAGAACATTAACATTATTACCTTTATTAGAAAACTTAAGTATTAAATTACTATAATTTTACCATATGTAATATTATTTTAGTATTATTATGATTACTATTTTTCAAACAAATGATATATATGAATATATATATTTAATACATATAACATAACAAAAATTTATATTTTTATATATAAAATGAAAATAGGAAAACATATACATATTATTAATATAAAAATGACATAACTAATAAATTCATATATATATATATATATATATATATATATATATATATATATATATATATATAATTGTTCGATTGCGAATATGTGTGTTAATATATATACAAATGATATAGGTTCGTGAATCTGAGGCCAACCCTGCATTGTTCAATATAGTCATATGTATTTTTACTACAAAATACATTATGGTGAGTTCATTTGATTCCCTTTTACTCTTTACATTTTTGGGACTGAGAATACATGCGCTGTTTTTATAACTATTTTGTTAAATGCTTTTGAAATATATTTTGAACTGCGAATACATGAAATACTTTTATAACTGTTTTACGAAATAGACACAAGTAATTGAAACTACATTCTATGGTTGAATTATCGATTATGAATTATCGAAATCGAATGTGCCCTTTTTATCATGTCCGATGTTTTCCCGGAATGATGGCGAATTTATCATGTCCGATGTTTTCCCGGAATGATGGCGAATTTATCATGTCTGAAGTTTTCGCGGAATGATGGCGAATTTATCATGTCCGATGTTTTCCCGGAATGATGGCGAATTTATCATGTCCAATGTTTTCCCGGAATGATGGCGAATTTATCATGTCCGAAGTTTTCTCGGAAAGATGGCGAATTTATCATGTCCGAAGTTTTCCCGGAATGATGGCAAATTTATCATGTTCGAAGTTGTCCCGGAATGATGAGGATATTCTATATGCAGTTTGTTAAGGTCGATTACCAGGTGTTCAATCCATATGAATGAATTTTATGCATAATGGTTATGGGAAATGGGAATATTGAATCTTGTGGTCTATTAAAATGATAAATTTTATTATTTACGATAAACCTATGAACTCACCAACCTTTTGGTTGATACTTGAAAGCATGTTTATTTTCAGGTATGGAAGAAATCTTCCGCTGTACATTTGCTCATATTAGAGATATTACTTGGAGTCATTCATGACATATTTCAAAAGACATTGCATTCGAGTCATCGAGTTCATCAAGATTATTATTAAGTCAATTATAGTTGGATATATTATGAATTGGTATGCATGCCGTCAACTTTCGATGTAATGAAAGTTTGTCTTTTAAAAACGAATGCAATGTTTGTAAAATGTATCATATAGAGGTCAAGTACCTCGCGATGTAACCAAATGTAATGTATTCGTCCAGATGGATTAGGACGGGTTGTTAGAGTTGATATCAGAGCGGTGGTCTTAGCGAACCAGGTCTTGCATTAGTGTGTCTAACTGATAGTTGTTTAGATGCATTAGTGGGACTGGACTTCGACCGTGTGTGCATGTCAAAAGTTTTGCTTATCATTTAGTGTCAAAAATTATTTGTTTATCATCCTTAAAGTCTAGACACGTCTTACTGCCTCTATTGCATAGACAGTGTATAGATAAATTCATATCTTAGTGTATCTGTTATTGTTACCTTTACCTGACAGCTTCCGTAGATTCCTCCGTAACGTATGGGATTTTAGTATTATATATGTATATGTAAATTATGTACTACATGGTACTAATCTACATCCTATAATCTATTTCTTATCGAAAATCCTTCATCTGATCGTACGAGATGAATCCCTCAACCAGTTCAAATTCCTCGAATTCCGACATCTATTCTGATATGGAGTTTCACCTAAGCTCCGAAAGCAGTGCCCTAGAATGAATCAACCAATTCATTTGATGGGTTCGTAGCCTACTAAATCAATGGAGATGAAAAGAAGGCGATCCTTTCCATCAACCTAATTCATGTTTTGACGAAGAACTTGAAACACTTACCAGCAAACTAGTCTGAAACACCATTTTCACCCTCATTTCCCTAATATCTCGTCATGATTACATACTATCTCAGATTCTAAACCTTATTCATTCGCTCGTTCTTACCGACAATCATCCCGGAGTAATCGAAGAAGTCAACGAACTTCGCGCTCGAGTAATTAATTTAGAAAACGTGGTGCAAAACCTACCAGCTTCAGCAACAGCACCGGTAACACCAGTACCACCAACATCCTAAGTTTCAACATCACACGCCTCAACATCTCATTCCGTACCTCGAGTATAATCATCGTTCTATGTATTGTTCTACATCAATTATCTTCGTTAAGTATGGCGATTATGTAATCTCTAATGTTTTAGAGATTATATATTCTTGTTCTAACAATAAATAAAATGAGATTAATATCACATTAACTCATTAAATCCGTGATTATATCTGAAGAAAATATATATGTATATATATTTTCATAAAGATTGTAATTAAAAATTCTTTCGTACAAACTGTTAATGGTGAAAATATTTTAACGGGTAGGTAATACCCGAGGAATATTTAGTTTTCACATTAGTAAGTTACACTGTACATTCTTCGAATCTGATTCTACAGTCATTTACAATCCTACTTACATCCATCGATATACGTATCTGTTCACCACAGAATAACCATTTTTCATTCAATTTCATATTTGGATTTTGACCTATCAGAATCCGACAAGTGGCATAATGAAGAAAACATTGGACAAAATAAAATTTGTTAGAAACAAACAAATTAACTATGAGAAATTTTATTAAGAATCCACGCTAACAAAATCCTAGCTAACTATTCCTAGCTAACTGTTAATTCCTTATTGTACATTTCATTATCGTAATTTATTTTATCGCAATCTAATTCTCGCAATTTTACTTATTGTCATTTACATTCTGTTATTAATTTTACGCACTTTATTTATCGTCATTTAAATACTGTTATTTACGCATTTTAAATATCGGGACACGTATACAAGGTTTTGACATATCATATCGACGCATTTATATATATTATTTGGAATAACCATAGACACTCTATATGCAGTAATGATAGAGTTAGCTATACAGGGTTGAGGTTGATTCTCAAATAATATATATAATTTGAGTTGTGATCGAGTCTGAGACATGTACACGGGTCACGATACGTATTAATTAATTTGAATAATATATATTAAACTATATATGAATTATTGGACTGTTAACTGTGGACTATCGACTATGGACTAATAACATTGGATAATTAAAATGAATTAAAATATTGATTATAACATATGAAACTAAATATTTCTTCAAGTTTGCCACTTGATTTCCTCTTAAACCTCATTTGTATCTTGACGATTACAATCTGCGTTCAAACCTTTCATGATTCTTGAAAACACCTCAATCGAGAGGATGAACCAACAGCACTTCATCTATGAAAGGAAAGATTTATGCATACAGTTATGCACCTGAAAACACTCGGAACCTGAGTAAACGTTTAACATGTATCTGTGCTAGCTCCTTTGGCATTGTTATTACCGAAAATCACTTTGTAATCCCTTTTCAAATTAGCCAATTTTATGACAGCTCCAGCAAGTCAACTTTGACTTTTTGTTCGAAACAACCTTATTATAACCTTGATATATATGCGTGCTCTCTTATTGTTACCGGGGAACCTTTTATATTCCACCATATTATCATCAACGTTTAATCATCTAAAAACACAACTCTATTGAAACCACCTCGGATTGATAACCGATGATTCAGATATGGTAGCATTAAATGCAGAGGGAACAGCAAAAATTGTAGATGATCTAAACAATCAAAAGTATGATGATAAAGAATGGAGTGTTGGAAACACTCACTAGAAAATTTAGTACCGAAAAGCGAATTATGGTAAATTACGAAGGAGGCTATGGACAAATCACAAAGACTAAACCTACCTTCAAAGAATCTAAATGATTCAGTATCTACGGAAGTCATTAACGAATACATTGCTCCTGACTCTAAACCCTTGCGGACAATATTCTTCATCATCCTCTAATCATAGATATTCTAAGATATCATCGTACCTTTCATTATAAATATCCTTCATATTTATAAAGACATTTCATAACTATTCTTATCCGAAATTAGTTATCTTTTCGCTCTATCGGTGTTACATCATAAAAGAAACTATTTTAGTTTCTAAATTCTGAAACCTTCGAGTTTAAACTATGAATGTTTTTGAAGTAGTGTTGGGAACTGATGCATGAGTTAGTATAATATAATGACACTTGATCAACGTGATTATATTACAGTAAGTCATGCTGAGTTTCTAATGGAACTTGATGATTCACAGACCTTAACGTCATCAGGTGCCAGAATACACGACTCTTACATTCTACTTAATCTCCAAACACATCAAGAACATAAACATAATTTCTTGATAGTTCTATCTTTCTGGTAATTTGACAAATCAAATCGTTCTAATACCTTCTTTCTTATTTAGAACATGATATTTATCCAAAATTCCATACTTACGAATTCTGGACCGTTACTTACTTTACTAGAGGTCGGGAGGATAATAAAAAGGCAAAGACCTCCAAAATATAAGAGAAAATATAAAGCCCAATAACAGCACGGAAGTTACAAACCGTGGATATTTATACGAATAGCAATATAAAGACACGGTATAATTAAGAATAGTATCACCCCAAGGTGATAGTAGAAGTAAACAGATTTTTCTGGTGGAAGATTGAAAAGAAGGATGACAGAATTGATAACTGGGAAAATATCAAGGATTAGAACTTGATTAAACATTTTCATAACCTTTTGGATGTTTGAACTAAGAAAGAAAGTATAGGGATGGTGAGAATAATGGAACGGAAGAGTTTAATTTATAATGGAAATACCAGGCAGAGTAATCAAGGCAGATCTCCGCATTTTATTAGAGAAATCCTGATTTCCTTATTCGCCGAAGAATCAGATCTTATAGATTTCCAAAGATTTTCTTTTAAATTCCTTAAATTCCGGAAACCAACCCTATCTACGTCAAAAGTTATGACGAAACTTTATTTCCTCATTTTACTCTTTTGTGATAACTTCACTCGTACTCTTCACATAAACGAATTTTTTAATTCATATTACTCACGAATAATAAAAACTATAATTTCTAACTCGTATGCGTCAAGAAAACATATTTATTGTCAGCCATGACCATCCCAATCAAATTTCGGGATGAAATTTCTTTAACGGGTAGGTACTGTGACGACCCAGAAATTTTCGAACAAATTTAAACCTAATTTGATTATGATTTCGACATGATAAGTAAA
Organism: Rutidosis leptorrhynchoides; assembly: GCF_046630445.1. Lineage (NCBI taxonomy): Eukaryota > Viridiplantae > Streptophyta > Magnoliopsida > Asterales > Asteraceae > Rutidosis > Rutidosis leptorrhynchoides. Next base: position 158,126,568 of record NC_092341.1, on the reverse strand, counting down.
GTCTGTGAGTTTGAGTATCAAAAATGTTGAACTGTATCATACATCCAATTGACCTTTGACAATTCCCAACGACTCACGAACCATTATTTGTAAATATATAGGTATATATAAATAAGTAAAAAAAATAAATAATTATATATATATATATATATATATATATATATATATATATATATATATATATATATATATATATATATATATACTGATGCATATAATTGTTGTTATAAATAATAATATGATTAATGTTATTATCATTTTTTCTTATATATTACTAAATAATATCATTGTGTAACATTAGTATTATTAATATTAATTATTAATAATATTATTATTAATATTGATATAAGTATTATTATTATTATGAATATGATTATTATAATTAGTCTTATTATGAAAATAAAAACAAGTTATTATTAGTGTTATTATCAATTTTAATGAACATAAGTAGTATTACTAATATTATCATTATTGTTATAAATATGATTATTATTATTATTAGTATTATCATCATTAAAATTAATATTAAGATTATTATTACCACTAATATGATTATAAGTATAATCATGAATATTACTATTATGTAACTACTAAAATCATTATCATAACTATCATTAACAGTAAAATTAATATTTTTATAGTTATTATCATTAATATCATTATTAGCATTATCACTAAAAGAACATTAACATTATTACCTTTATTAGAAAACTTAAGTATTAAATTACTATAATTTTACCATATATAATATTATTTTAGTATTATTATGATTACTATTTTTCAAACAAATGATATATATAAATATATATATTTAATACATATAACATAACAAAAATTTATATTTTTTATATATAAAATGAAAATAGGAAAACATATATATATTATTAATATAAAAATGACATAACTAATAAATTCATATATATATATATATATATATATATATATATATATATATATATATATATATATATATATATATATATATATATATATATAATTGTTCGATTGCGAATATGTGTATTAATATATACAAATGATATAGGTTCGTGACTCTGAGGCCAACCCTGCATTGTTCAATATAGTCATATGTATTTTTACTACAAAATACAGTATGGTGAGTCCATTTGATTCCCTTTTACTCTTTACATTTTTGGGACTGAAAATACACGCGCTGTTTTTATAATTATTTTGTTAAATGCTTTTGAAATATATTTTGAACTGCGAATACATGAAATACTTTTATAACCGTTTTACAAAATAGACACAAGTAATTGAAACTACATTCTATGGTTGAATTATCGAAATCGAATGTGCCCTTTTTATCATGTCCGATGTTTTCCCGGAATGATGGCGAATTTATCATGTCCGATGTTTTCCCGGAATGATGGCGAATTTATCATGTCCGAAGTTTTCCCGAAATGATGGCGAATTTATCATGTCCAATGTTTTCCCGGAATGATGGCGAATTTATCATGTCCGATGTTTTCCCGAAATGATGGCGAATTTATCATGTCCGAAGTTTTCCTGGAATGATGGCGAATTTATCATGTCCGAAGTTTTCCCAGAATGATGGCAAATTTATCATGTCCGAAGTTGTCCCGGAATGATGGGGATATTCTATATGCAATTTGTTAAGGTCGATTACCAGGTGTTCAATCCATATGAATGAATTTTTTGCATAATGGTTATGGGAAATGGGAATATTGAATCTTGTGGTCTATTAAAATGATGAATTTTATTGTTTACGATAAACCTATGAACTCACCAACCTTTTGATTAACACTTGAAAGCATGTTTATTCTAAGGTATGAAAGAAATCTTCCGTTGTGCATGTGCTCATATTAGAGATATTACTTGGAGTCATTCATGACATATTTCAAAAGACGTTGCATTCGAGTCATCGAGTTCATCAAGATTATTATTAAGTCAATTATAGTTGGATATATTATGAAATGGTATGCATGCCGTCAATTTTCGATGTAATGAAAGTTTGTCTTTTAAAAACGAATGCAATGTTTGTAAAATGTATCATATAGAGGTCAAGTACCTCGCGATGTAACCAAATGTAATGTATTCGTCCAGATGGATTAGGACGGGTCGTTAGATATACATTACTCATCACATTCACAATCCTTAGTCGTCAATCGATTCTAGCTACTTAAGTGGATGCTCACTCATTCACTTAGTATTTATTAAATACTTATATTCTAACATAATTAAGATATGATTCATATATAGATGTAAAACATCTGTACGTGGCACATGCATTTTATTACTTTTTCTATTAGTATTAAATCTATAATAAATCACAAAACATCAACCCACGAGACCTTGTTATTATTATTTTTCTTCGCGAGGTCACAAGGAAACAAAAGTGGTTAATTTCAAAAGTGTGGTGGCTACTGATTAGATATACACGATCAAAATCATTGATTAGTTAATTAATATTGTATCATGCAGAGATTCGATATAATTCAAATTGGCTCCTTTTTCTTCTTACTCTTTTATCTTTCTCAATCCAACACCAATACTCAAACAATTAGTTAAATGACTTTTCCATGTGAACAAACAGTCGCGAATTATTGCATCTCACCTTTACGTGATTGATGAAGACATGTCTTTTTAGTGGCTAATTTTAAAATTCAAATGAGAAAATTTTTAACTCTTGTATTATATACATATACTATACTATATACTTTATATCTATATCTTTATATATGCTTACGAGCATTTACATAATTAAACCATCTATCTCTTACTCCCTTATATTTTCATTTACAATCTTCATTGCCATCAACAAGACACCATCAGAACCACTACCTATTTCTACTGTTGTTCGAAGAGGACTGTAGCCATCCTTAGTTTGCTACCTAGTGGCTGCTGATTTGAACAGACCACACACGCACACCACCACAAATTACATCATTGAACACCCCTTCAAATCTAACCAAACTGCTTGCTATGTTTACTGGCCAATCACGAAAATAGGAAGACTGGAAGTTACCATGTTACGTCACTAGTTTCTTCATCCTTGGTGTTGGAACGAACGTGCCCATGATTCTCACCATAAATGCTGTCATGTTGAGTCGATGAGCACGTCCCCATATTCTCACAAAAATCAAACCAAACACAGCTAACAACCGAACATCCTCATCACTACCCATTATGCTACTGTACAACGAACAAGAACTCGTTATCTTTCTATTTTCTCTACTTTCTTTATTAATACTAGTATTAAAATATCTAACAAACACTCCTTTTAAACCACATATTGACTGTTGTTTCTTGCCTTCAGTTTCTTCTTCCTATTGAACGAGATCACCAAACTTTCACGTCACTCTTATGCTGCTATTGTAGTAGTAAATATCTTATTTATGTTTCTGTTGTCCGTTGAACGAACCAAAAACAAGAAACCATAAAAACCCGCCATAAATCCCATCTCTACACGTCTATAACTGCTGCTACTGCTATCATGTTTTATTCTGTTTTATTCGAAGCAACACCAACCCTTTTATTATTGATACATTTGATCAACGCTTGCTGCAAATTTTGCTCGATACTCCTGTTCTAATAGACCAACAAACCTGCGTGCAAGTTGCTGCTATAGTTGCAATTGTCATTGATTATTCTGATCTATTCAAACCAACCACTGCGGTACAGCTATTGCTATTCAGTTATTGTTTCCTTTTTGAGCTCCAATTAAACTATCGCTGCTATATGTTGCCATTCAAACCAAATAACCTCAAGTATTAAAATGTGGGTTAGGTGACCGACATATTCAGTAGAGAGGACACATATATATCTATCATATAAATGACTTTACAAGTCATGCTTTTTACTTTTAGAAAGTGTATTACCAGCGGTTTCTATTTTAAAATTTGGATGGGGATAGACACGTTAAACAGGCTAAAGGCAACAGACAATTATAGTTCAAAACAAATTAAGGTGTCAGTTTAGTGGTTGAGTGCAATAGGTTGTGAACGAGCGGTCCGGGGTTCAATCCTAGCATGCTCAGAATATTTTTTTTAAACAACAACCATTGGGCCACTCAACCTTATATGGATTTGTTACTTAGGCTACTTTACCTATTGGGCCGTATACCTGTACGAGATCCAGCTTCTATTTCATGTGGGCTTATGAACCTTTTGGGCCGTATACTTGATTATATGATTGGGCCGAGAAGTGAGTTAGTAATGGTACATGTTGAGTTGTTGATACTAGATGATATAGATGATGAAAAGATAATGGTGATGTTAATAATGAAACATAATAACGATGATGATGTCTATGATATCATGATAATAGAGATGATTATGATATAAGAATGATGATGACATTAGATCATGATAATGATGATGAAATGATAAGTGTTTGATGAAGATGAACTAGTTAATCATGAGGGTTAATACCAAAATAAATCGTTGGTTCATTGGTTTAAAATGTTAACGGGTTAGTGGGAGGTCGTGGGTTTAAACCCGGGCTTAGGCATTTTTTAAGAGCTATTTCATTGAGGTAGTAATTTTATTTCTATTTATTATTATTATTATTATTATTATTATTATTATTATTATTATTATTATTATTATTATTATTATTATTATTATTATTATTATTATTATTATTATTATTATTATTATTATTACTATTACTATTATTATAACTATTTATTGTTATTATTATTATTGTCATTCTAATTATTACTAATGTTATTACTATTATTAATAACAATACTATTATTATCATTATAATTAAAAATTATTTTTATCATTAAAAATAACATTTTTGTTATCATTATAATTAAAAAATTTCATTTTAATTAAAAGTATCATCAAAAGTATCATTATTATTATTATTATTATTATTATTATTATTATTATTATTATTATTATTATTATTATTATTATTATTATTATTATTATTATTATTATTATTATTATTTTTATTTTTATCATTTTTATCATTAAACATGATTTTATTATTATTATCATTATCATTATTTTTATTACTAGTATTATCATTATTATAAGTATTATCATTTTACTATATTATTATTATCATTATTATTACTATTATTTTGATAATAATATTATTATTTTTATTTTTATATTATTATTATTAACATAAGTATGAATATCATTATTAGAATTGTTATTATTAAAAATTAGTATCATTATTATAATATTTACAAAAATTATTAATTTGTTATCATTAAAACTATTATTATTTATATTATCAAGTAATATCTATGTCATTTATTAAAATAATATTGATTATGAAAATAAAGTTTTTAATGACGTTAATAAGGTTATAAGTAAAGATTATATATATAAATGTATTTAATACACATAACTTAACTATATTAACAAATTATATATATAAAATGAAAGTATATAAATAATGAAACTTATAAATTATTAAATATATAAATTACATCACTAATAATAATATATATAAACTTATAAGATTATATGTATTAATATACATACTTGATATAGGTTTGTGAATCCGAGGCCAACCTTGCATTTGTTCAATGTCGTCATATGTATTTATACTACGAAATACAGTATTGTGAGTTTCATTTACTCCCTTTTTAAATGCTTTTGTAATATATATATTTTTGGGACTGAGAATACATGCGCTGCTTTTATAAATGTTTTACGACATAGACACAAGTAATCAAAACTACATTATATGGTTGAATGATCGAAGCCGAACATGCCCCTTTCGCTTGGTAACCTAAGAATTAGTAAACCAGTCTACTAATTGACGCGAATCCTAAAGATAGATCTATTGGGCCTAACAAACCCCATCCGTTGTAGCGGATGCTTTAGTAATTCGATGTTGTTTTATCATGTCCGATGGATGTCCCGGAATGATAGGGGATATTCTTATATGTGTGACGACCCGAAAATTTCCGATCAAATTTAAACTGAATCTTTATATGTTTTCGACACGATAAACAAAGTCTGTAATGTAGAAGTCTCAAAAATTTTGGAACTATGTTCATGTATTCAATTACCTTCGACCAGCTTCGACGATTCACGAACCATTAATCGTAAATAGAAATGTATATATATAAATAATTATATATGTAAATAACTATATATTATAAATTAAATATATTAATAAACTAGTATGTGATAGAAAACTTAAAATTTATATTTAAAACATAATTATATATGAAGTAGTTGAAATATCAAAATGTAAATACATATACATATATATATATATATATATATATATATATATATACACATATATGATTAATATACATAATTATTAATTGTATGTAAATTATAATATATATATAAATGTAAAAATATTAAATAATAAATATTTTCTATTATTTAATATATATTATATTACATAAATAATGATATGTAATAGTAGTATATACAATTTAAATTTAATAATAAATATAATTGTTATACTAATATTATTATTACTTCATGATTATTAATAGTAATATAAATATTAGTATTATATGTATATTACTACATATAATAGGTAAATATGAAAGTTTATACATTTAAATTGTTATAATAGTATCATTACTAAAAATTATTGTTATCATCATTAATATCGATTTTATTACACTTAGTAATAAATATTATGATCTTAGTCATTATTATAAATATTATTAATGTTAATATGATTATTATTATCTTTGTCATTATTGTTATTAATAATATAATCATACAACTATTTTTATCATTTTTTATATAATTATTATTAGTAGTAACACTAGTACCAATGTTAATATTAATATCAATGTTATATCTAGATTGGAAATTTGACACAATTAATATGTTATAAAAACTATTATCATTATTAATATCATTATTATTATAATTAATAGAAAAATTATAATTAGTATTATTATTATTATGATTACTATCATTATTATTACTAAAAATTATAAATTGCTAATTAAAATTATTATTATCATCAATAATATTACTAATATCATTATTATTATATTATTAGTATTTTATTTATATTATTAATAATAGTAACAAAATAATTATATTTATTAGTTATAAATATAAATTATAACAGATAATATTTTTATGAATTATAAATATTTATTATTATTAATAACGCGTGTATATGTATCCATCAGTATCTAGTTATTGTTGTTTTCTGCCTAACCGTGATTTTTTGTCGACCAAAAGCTGCACCAGATATCAATCAGTTTCCAATAATTGATCAATTATCCATTATTATTCTCAATTAAAAACACTTTACAGCTTCCATTAATTGAAGGATGTAACAAAGAAATGAGGAACAACTTTGGTTCCTCTGTACGCGACCATTTTAATTCAAAACTTGATTTCGCATCAATCTCTAAAATATAATAACGCAGATGTATTAGGAATCTTATATTTGATCTCTCTGTAAGTTTTCACGTTTCAATTCCCTCATTTGATTTCAAATTTCTAAGTCAAAGTTAAGAATTAAAAAGTCAACCATTTAGTTCATCAAGAAATTTGAATTGGTTTTGATGTTTTTAGTTCAATTAATAAATTAGAAAGCTTATAGGAACGTTTTACTATCAAAATCATTTAGTGATTTCAACTTAAAACAGTCTCAAATTCAAAACTCGATTCAAGGTTCATGGTGTTCTTGACCGTGACTTGCAACAACTCAAATTAGAATAAAACTTTAAAAAGTAAAAATGTAGAAGTATTAGAAATCGTCCAGCCAAACTACCTGTAAAATTTCAACCTTCAATTATTTCAAAGGAGTTCGAATTTTTGGAGTCAAAGTTTAAAAGTAAAAAGTCAACTGACGGGTTCTTGAAGAAATTCGAAGTCAGGTTTATGTTTTTGGTTGAATTAATGGATGTTGTGTGTTATGTAAGTCATTTATAACAGCTTTCATAAAGAAACTATAGTCTAAAAATGATTGAAACACGAAAATACAAATTGACCTCTTTATTTTTTTTCCCGAACTAGCAGACACTGATTTTTTATATATATACATATTTTTTTATTTCTCGTGTCAGTTAATTAATTCATTTATTTATATCGTTTTTTGTTTCGATTATAGAACTTAATTTGATTGTCTTGTTAATTGTTTTGGTACTCCAGTCGATTGGGATTGTTAAAGAAGAAAGGGAAAAGAGATAATAGATTTAACATGAATAAGTTTCATATCACCACAGATAAAACAGAATCAGAGTGACGGTTAAGAGTGTGGGGTGTGAACGGGAGGTCGAGCGTTCGAGCCCCGTCTTGGGCAATTGTTTTTAGAGGAAGTTTTAAAGGGGTATACTCTTTCACTTTTATTTCCATTATCATTATTATTATTGTTATTATTATTGATTATTAATTGTTGTTATTACTACGATGTATATTAATTATCACTAGTATTATAATTATTATTATTATTACTAATATAAGTGTATTTATAAAAGTTATCATCTATTATAATATTAGATACAATTATGAATATTATTATTACTGTTATGAAAATAATAAAAATTATTATTATTTTTATTAATATTAGTGTTAGTATCACTTTATGGTTGTTAGTATTACTACTATTATTATTATTATCATTAGTATTAAAATGATTAATAAAAGTTATTATTACTAACATTAGTATTAGAATTAACATTATTATTATTATTATCATTAATATTAGTATTATTATCATATTTATAACTATTATTATTATCATTATTATTATTATTATTATTATTATTATTATTATCATTATCATTATTATTAACATAAGTATGAATATCATTATTAGAATTGTTATTATTAAAAATTAGTATCATTATTATTATATTTACAAAAATTATCAATTTGTTATCATTAAAACTATTCTTATTATTATCCATATCATTATTATTAAAATAATTATAATTTTAAAAATAGAAGCATAAAATACTTGGTTAGGATAATAATTATAAAAATTAAAGATTATATATAATGATATAATTAATACACATAACTTAACTATATTAATATATCTATATATAAATTAAAAATATATATATAATGAAGCTTATTAATGTACTATATAAATGAATTACATCACTAATAATAATATATTTGTCGATCACAATTATGTGTATTAATATATATACAAATGATATAGGTTCGTGAATCCGAGGCCAACCTTGCATTGTTCAATATCGTCATATGTATTTTTACTACAAAATACAGTATTGTGCGTTTCGTTTGCTCCGTTTTTAAATACTTTTGCAATATATATATTTTTGGAACTGAGAATACATGCGCTTTTATAAATACTTTACAAAATAGACACAAGTAATCAAAACTACATTCTATGGTTGAATCGTTATACCGGATATCGCCCTTGTTGAACTTGGTAGCCTAAGAATTGGTGTTTATTATAATTGCCACCAATTGACGCGAATCCTAAAGATAGATCTACGGGCCTTGACAAGCCCCAGTCAGAGAATTTGAACTGCTTTAGTACTTCGATTTTATTTTATGGGGATATTCTAGACTCATTTTGTTAATGTCGGTTACCAGGTGTTCAATCCATACGAATGAATTTTTAAACACTTGCGAGTGTATGATTATTGAATAAATGAAATCTTGTGGTCTATTAAAATTATGGAAATGATCAATTATGATACACTAATGAACTTACCAAGCTTTAGGTTGACCCTTTAAAGCATGTTTATTCTCAGGTATGAAAGAAATCTTCCGCTGTGCATTTGCTCATTTTAGAGATATTATTTAGAGTCATTTATGGCATATTTCAAAAGACGTTGCATTCGAGTCATTGAGTTCATCAAGATTATTACTAAGTCAATTATAGTTGGATATATTATGAAATGGTATGCATGCCGTCAACTGTCGATGTAATGAAAGGTTGTCTTTTAAAAATGAATGCAATGTTTGTAAAATGTATCATATAGAGGTCAAATACCTCGCGATGTAACCAAATGTAATGTATTCGTCCAGATGGATTAGGACGGGTCATGAAAATATGCATCTTGTTAATGTCGGTTACCAGGTGTTCAATCCATATGAATGATTATTTTTGTCTCTATGCATGGGACGTATATTTATGAGAAATGGAAATGAAAATCTTGTGGTCTATTAAAATGATGAAAATGAATGTTTATGATAAATTAAAGAACTCACCAACCTTTTGGTTGACACTTGAAAGCATGTTTATTCTTAGGTTTGAAAGAAATCTTCCGCTGTGCATTTGCTCATTTAGAGATATTACTTGGAGTCATTCATGACATATTTCAAAAGACGTTGCATTCGAGTCATTGAGTTCAACAAGATTACTATTAAGTCATTTATAGTTTAAATATATTATGAAAGGGTATGCATGCCTGTCAACTTTCGATGTAATGAAAGTTTGTCTTTTAAAACGAATGCAATGTTTGTAAAATGTATCATATAGAGGTCAAATACCTCGCAATGTAATCATATGTTATGGTATTCGTTCTTATGGATTAGGACAGGTAATTACATGTGGTATCAGAGCGGTGGTCTTAGCGAACCAGGTCTTGCATTAGTGTGTCTAACTGATAGTTGTTTAGATGCATTAGTGAGTCTGGATTTTGACCGTGTCTGCATGTCAAAAGTTTTGCTTATCATTTCGTGTCGAAAATTACCTGCTTATCATTCTTAGTCGAGACACATCTTACTGCAATGATTGCATGAATAGTGTATAGACAAAATTCATATCTTAGCATATCTGCTAATTCATATCTTAGCGTATCTGTTACTGTAAACTTTGCCTAACTATATTAGATATTCTATGTAATTAGAATACCATCCAATATTCGAAAACAATTTCATATCGAAAAACCTTTACCTAAACGTGCAAGATGGAACTCACAACTAGTTCAAGCTCCTCGGCTTCCGACAGCTATTCCGATATGGATTTCCACTCGAGTTCTGAAAGCATTATAACCTGAATTGATCAACCAATCAGCCATCATCTATTCTGGATGAATTGGGGATGGGTTTGTAGCCTACTTAATTATTGGAGACAAGAAGAAGGTGATCCCTTCCATCCACCACATTCCCCTCTTGGCGAAGAACCTGAAGCACTTACCGACGAACCAGTCCGAAACATCATTTTCACTCGCATTTCCAGGGTAGCTCGACACGATTATATTCTATGCACAATTCTAAACCTTATTCATCCGCTCGTTCCTACAGACAATCATCCCGGAATAATGGAAGAAGTCAACGAGCTTCGCGCTCGGGTAGTGGCTTTGGAAAATATGGTGCAAAATGTACCAGCTTCAGCAACATTACTGGCACCAACAGTACCACCAACATCAACACCAGTACCACCAACAACCCAAGTTTCAACATCACACACCTCAACATTGCAATCTATACCTAGAGCATAATCTTCGTTCTACATCTTGTTCTACATCATTGATCTACGTTCGACGTGATAATTATGTAATCTCTAATATTTTAAGGATTATGTACTCTAGTTCTAACCATAAATCAGATGAGTTTAATATCATATTAACTCATTAATTCCATGATTACATTTCAAGAAAATATATATGTATATATATTTTCATAAAGATTGTGATTTAAAAAAAAATTCTTTTGTACAAGCTGCTAATGGTGAAAATATTTTAACGGGTAGGTAATACCCGACGAATATTTAGATTTCACATTAACATGCTACCCTGTACATTCTTCAAATCCGATTCAACGGTCATTTACTATCCTACATACAACCACAGATATACGTATTCATTCACCAAAGAATAACTATTTTCATTCCAATTCAATTTCATATACGAGTTTCTGCTGATCAAAATCCAAGTCAAGATTTGATAAGTGGCATAATGAAGAAAATAATGAACAAAATAAAATTGATTAGTAATCAATTAATTAACTATATAAAATTTTAAATCTATACTAACCAAATCCTAGCTGACTGTTCCTAGCTAACTGTTCCTATATGACTATTTTCTTATCATATACTAGTTTTGATTGAACTATTGGACTATTGGACTACTATCATTGGACAATTAAAAAGTAATAAAAGAGTAGGAAATATTAATTACAACACATTTTGACTTAAAAGATCGTAAATAAAATTACATTTACTACAGGTAAATATTTCCTCCAAGTTGCCACTTGATTTCATCTTAAACATTCTTTGTATCTTGACGATTACAATCAGCGTTTAATCATCTAAAAACACAATCCTCTTGAAACCTCTCGAATTGATAACCGATGATTCATATATCGTAGCATTAAATGCAGAGGAAACAGAAAAATTGTAGATGGTCTAAACGGCCAAAAGTATGATGATAAAGAAGGGAGTGTTGGGAACGCTCGATAGAAAATTTGGTACTGAAAAATGGATTGAGCTAACCCTGAAGGAGACCGAGGACAAATATAAGGACCAAACCCTATATTCAAAGAATCCAGATAATTCTGTATCCAATGAAATCTTTAGAGAATATCTTGCTCCGTACTCACGTTAAATCTTGTGAAAGATCTTTCTTCATCAAACTTCGATCTTAGAAATTCTGAAAGTATCATCATAAATATCTTCGATATCTCTGAGGATATTTTCATAAATATTCTTGTTCGAAATTATATACCTCTTCGTGCTTTCTGTATTTCATTGGAAACTTCTGTAAAACCTAAGTATAATTACGAATGAATTCTGGAGAAGTGTTAAGAATTTGAGCATGAGTTAGTATAATATAATGACACTTGGCCAACGTGGTTATATTACAGTAAGTCATGCTGAATTTTTTAATGGAACGTGATGATGGTTCACATATCTCACCCTCATCATGTGCCATGTTACATAACTCTTTCATTCTAATTAACCTCTGAACATATCAAGAAAATATATTCTTGATAGTTCTATCCTCAGTGATACTGAAAATTTAACAAATCAAATCGTGCTATTACCTTTCATTTCTGCTTATAATCCTAGTTATGATCTTTCGAACTTCATACCTACAGACCGAGACATCTTGATCGCTTTACTTAAGGTCGGGCAGAGAAAACAAAAGCATAGAGCTTCAAAATATAAACAGGAGTATAAATCACAACAAATAGAGAAATCATTAACCGTGGATATCAATAATTATGGAAAGACAGATGCAAGGAAGGATGATGAAATCCACCACCCCAAGAGCAAAGTAGAAGTAAACATATTCCTCCGGTGGGAGTTGGAATAGAAGGATGATTGTTGCGGTAGTCAGAATAAGGTCAACGATCAGAACTGGATTTAGCATTTTCAAGATCTTTTGAAAATATGAATTGAGGAAGAAAATAGAGGAGTGGTGAAAATAATGAAACGGGAAGAGTAAATTTATAGCGAAATATCAGGCATAGTATTCGAGGTAGATGATCGCATTTAATTTAAAAAGGATCATAATTTCCTTGAATTCCGAAGAATCAAATCTTATATAGATTACGAAGATTTTCTTTAAATCCCTTGAATTTCAGAAATCAACCGTGACTACGTCAGAAGTTAAGACGAACTTTATTTCTTCATTTCATTCTTTTGTGATAACTTCACCCATACTCTTCGAGTAATCGAATTGTTTTATCTATACTAATCAATAATGATAAAACTTTAGTTATCAACTCATATTCATCATGAAAAACATTCGTATTGTTAGCCATGACGACTTCGAACAAATTTCGGGACGAAATTTCTTTAAAGGGTAGGTACTGTCACGACCCGAAAAATTTCGACTAATTTTGAACCAAACTCGCGATACGATTTCATAATTCTGACACGATAAGCAAAGTCTGTAAATGTGAGTCTAAAAATTTTTGAACTGTTTCACATATTCATTTGACCTTCGACTGTTCCCGACGATTCACGAACAATTAATTGTAAATAAATATGTATGTACATGTATATTTATAAGTATACAAATAATAATTTGAAATACGTAAATAAAATATTATATAATTTAGTTTTTGAGATATACAAAAGAAGTGCGATATGATAAATCCTATTTTAAAACAAAATTTTTTTAAAGTATTCTAAATATAATAAGTTTTGAAAACTCATATTACATGTATAATTATATATTAATTTTTGTGAAGTTTGTAAAGTTGGAAAAATTATTTTATTAATAATGTTAAAGACATCACATATACATTACTCATCACATTCACAATCCATAGTCATCAATCGATTCTAGCTACTTAAGTGGATGCTCACTCATTCACACTCATTCACTTAGTATTTATTAAATACTTATATTCTAACATAATTAAGATATGATTCATATATAGATATAAAACATCTGTACGTGGCACATGCATAAGTAATATTTTATTACTTTTTCTATTAGTATTAAATCTATAATAAATCAAAAAACATCAACCCACGAGACCTTGTTATTATTATTTTTCTTCACGAGGTCACAAGGAAACAAAAGTGGTTAAATTCAAAAGTGTGGTGGCTACTGATTAGATATACACGATCAAAATCATTGATTAGTTAATTAATATTGTGTCATGCAGAGATTCGATATAATTCAAATTGGCTCCTTTTTCTTCTTACTCTTTTATCTTTCTCAATCCAACACCAATACTCAAACAATTAGTTAAATGACTTTTCCATGTGAATAAACAGTAGCGAAGTATTGCATCTCACCTTTACGTGATTGATGAAGACATGTCTCTTTAGTGGCTAATTTTAAAATGCAAATGAGAACATTTTTAACTCTTCTATTATATACATATACTATACTATATACTATATATCTATATCTTTATATATGCTTACGAGCATTTACATAATTAAACCATCTATCTCTTACTCCCTTATATTTTCATTTACAATCTTCATTGCCATCAACAAGATACCATCAGAACCACTACCTATTTCTACTGTTGTTCGAAGAGGACTGTAGCCATCCTTAGTTTACTACCTAGTGGCTGCTGATTTGAACAGACCACACACGCACACCACCACAAATTACATCATTGAACACCCCTTCAAATCTAACCAAACTGCTTGCTATGTTTACTGGCTAATCACGAAAATAGGAAGACTGGAAATTACCATGTTACGTCACTATTTTCTTAACTATCGCCATCCTTGGTGTTGGAATGAATGTTCCCATGATTGTCACCATAAACGATGTCATGTTGAGTCGATGAGTTCATCCCCATATTCTCACAAAAATCAAACCAAACACAGCTAACAACCGAACATCCTCATCACTACCCATTATGCTACTGTACAATGAACAAGAACTCGTTATCTTTCTATTTTCTCTGCTTTCTTTATTAATACAAGTATTAAAATATCTAACAAACACTCCTTTTAAACCACATATTGACTGCTGTTTCTTGCCTTCAGTTTCTTCTTCCTATTGAACGAGATCACCAAACTTTCACGTCACTATTATGCTGCTATTGTAGTAGTAAATATCTGATTTCTATTTTTGTTGTCCATTGAACGAACCAAAAAACAAGAAACCATAAAAACCCACCATAAATCCCATATCTATACGTCTATAACTGCTGCTACTACCATCGTGTATTATTCTATTTTATTAGAAGCAACAACAACCCTTTTATTATTGATACGTTTGATCAACGCCTGCTGCAAATTTTGCTCGATACTTGATAATGCTAAAAACGAACATATATTTCATAGCATTATTCCTCAAGAAAGACAAGATTTTAGTTGCAACTGTTCTAATTACAAGTGATATTCGTTTAAATAATAAAAGGTGAAGACAAAAGACAGATTCGACGAATTAAAATGCAAACGACCAAAAAGCTCAAAAGTACAAAATACAATCAAAGTGGTTCCAATTATTAATGAGAAACGTCTCAAAATTACAAGAGTACAAGACGCGAAACGCAAAATACAAGATATTAAATTGTACGCAAGGACGTTCGAAAATCCGGAACTGGGACCAAATTCAACTCTCAACGCTCGACGGACTAAAAATTACAAGTCAACTATGCACATAAATATAATATAATATTTAAATAATTCTTAAAATTATTTATATATTATATTTATATTTAAAATCCGTCGGCAGAATGCAAACAAAGACATGTGAGCTGGAATCCCAGGCCATGCGATCGCATGAGCCAAAAAGTCAGGCCACATGCTATAAATTTCGCAGTTTTGAGCGATCTTTTACACATCCATATATCTTTCTCTCTATCTCACTCGTATAATATATATATATATATATATATATATATATATATATATATATATATATATATATATATATATATATTATAATTTTAATTTTAATTTTAATTTTAATTTTAATTCTAATAATAAGGGTATGTTAGCGAATGTTGTAAGGGTGTAAGTCGAAATTCTGTCCGTGTAACGCTACGCTATTTTTAATTATTGTAAGTTATGTTCAACCTTTTTAATTTAATGTCTCGTAGCTAAATTATTATTATGCTTATTTAATGCCGAAGTAATCGTGATGTTGGGCTAAATATTAAAATTAGGTAATCGGGCTTTGGACCGTAATTGAGGACACTTGTGGAAATTAGACTATGGGCTTTATATTAACTAAACGACACCTCGTTAATTTAATATATAGACTTATAATTTGACGTATTTATATATAACCACATACGCTTGACTGGGTACGGTGGACGGGATATCTATAAATACCAATAATTGTTCATTTTACCGGACACGGGATTGTATTAATAGTTAATAGACTTGTTGAAACAGGGGTGGATTACATTCAAGGGTAATTGGTGTAATTGTTAACAAAGTAGTAAAACCTTGGTTTACACGCAGTCGATAACCTGGTGTATTCATTAAACAAAGTATTAAGACCTTGTTACAATTCGAATCCCCAATTAGTTGGAATATTTGACTTCGGGAATAAGAATAATTTGACGAAGACTTTCGCACTTTATGATTATGACTGATGGACTATTATGGACAAATCCGTATGGACATATCGAATAATCCAGGACAAAGGACAATTAACCCATGCTAATAAACTAAATACAACACGTCGAACATCATGATTATGGAAGTTTAAATAATCATAATTTATATATTTCATATTTAATTGAACTTTTAATTATCGCACTTTTATTTATTGTCATTGTATTTAATTGCACTTTTAATTATCGTACTCTTTAATTATCGTATTTTTTAATTATCGCATTTTTATTTATCGCAATTTCATTATCGTTATTTACTTTACGCTTTAAATTAAGTTATTTTTATTTTTAATATTTTACATTAGGTTTTAACTGCGACTAAAGTTTTAAAAATTGACTAACCGGTCATTAAACGGTAAAAAACCCCCTTTTTATAATAATAATATTACTTATATATTTTTGTATTTTTACAAATATAGTTTTTAAAAAATATAGCGTTAAGCTTGTTTTAAAGATCCCTGTGGAACGAACCGGACTTACTAAAAACTACACTACTGTACGATTAGGTACGCTGCCTATAAGTGTTGTAGCAAGGTTTAGATATATCCACTCTATAAATAAATAAATCACTTGTGTAAAATTGTATCGTATTTAATAGTATTTATTTGTAAAAATTAATAGTATTTCATATATACCTCGCATAACATCAAGTATTTTTGGCGCCGCTGCCGGGGAACTTGCTTAAATGCCGGAAGTGAAACGCTATATAAAAAAAGATTTTTATTTTTAGTTTACTTTTATAAAAAAACGCTTTTGTAAAAATACGTTTTAATAAAAAAAATATAAAAAGAAAAAAAATCTATATATTTATATTTAAGAGTTGTTCAAAAATATATAAAATTATAAAATATTTCTATTTCTAATTTTAATTTGTAAAAATATAAGTTTTATTTAATTTATACTTTTTATAAATTTTAATACAGAAAATTAAAACAGAAAAAAAAAACATTCAGGCCACTACACTGTAGCAGCCCAGAACCTGGCCCGAAATCCTTATCCATGCGATCGCATGGATTTTTAACGTGAGGACCATGCGATCGCATGGTCCTGTCTGACACGCCACAGTTTTACCTAAATCTGCATTGATTAAGGAGTATTATTTATTATTATTACTTTAAACCCTAATTAGGGTTATATTTTTTATATTATTTATTTTAGTTTTAATTTTATTATTTTATATATTTAGTTTAATTAGTTTTAATAAATTATAAAATTAATAGTTTTATAAAATAAATAATATAAAAATAATATTTTTATAAAATTGTACTTTTTACAACTTTAAGTATATTTTTATATTTTTATATTTTGTACCCTTTTAATCGTTTATTCATAATATTTGTATTTTTCGCTCGTATTTAGTTTTAAGTCATAGTTTTTGCCATAGTTATTTTTATTTCTAGATTTTTAGGCTTTGCCGTAAAATCCCTTAAGTGCTTTTTCTTTAGACTAAGATTTAGGTGCTTTAGAATTTTGCGACGCCATTTTTATATTTTAGTACCTTTTTAAGTTATTGCTATTTGGGATATAGTATTTCTTTTAAGCTTTAATATCTTTAGACGCAACTTTTAATTCTTAGTTTTTAGTTCCTTTTTAAGTTTCGACGCGCTACTTTCTTATTTTTATTTTTTGAGCTTTTATTTTTCGACATTTTTCGACGCGCAATCTTTTTCTTTCTTATTTCTCGACGCTCTAGTTTATAGGACATAGAATTTTTTTCTATTTCTTCTCTAAACTTTCAAAACGAAAAATTATTTTAAGTGGTTAAATTGATAGACATCCATTTTCTGGTTCGTAGTAATAGTTGGATTTGTACGTGGATCGGGTTATTGGAGTCAAACAGTACTCAATTATATTGAGACCAAATGAATCATGCCCATCTTTTGGCTATTCGAAACGTGGGCAAAATCAGAAAAGTCTATTAATTTGATAACTTATATAATTTTTCTTATTTTTATAATTAATAGGATATTCAGTGAATGCACCGAGCAAAACGTTCACCACCTTTTGTACGTTCACCACCTGTAACTCGATCAAGACATCTAGCAAATATTGTCGCCGTTGATTTTTCTTTAGAATCGTCATCCAGTCGACCAAGTA
This sequence comes from Rutidosis leptorrhynchoides, assembly GCF_046630445.1. Taxonomy (NCBI): domain Eukaryota; kingdom Viridiplantae; phylum Streptophyta; class Magnoliopsida; order Asterales; family Asteraceae; genus Rutidosis; species Rutidosis leptorrhynchoides. The sequence goes on along the minus strand of NC_092341.1, from coordinate 158,107,555 downwards.
CTCCAATTCAAATTTCCGATAATCCATTTTTTGAACCCGACCTCACAATTGAGAACCCGGAGGATATTCAAGGACAATTTCAAGATCCTGAACCACTAATTATTCCTTCTGAACCACAAACCGTTAAATCAGAATCCTCTAATGATTCGTATTCAACAAATTCAATTATGGAAGTAACGGAACCTCTAAGTATGGAAGACCGAATGAGAGCCACACGTACGGGCCAAGGACACGCCATTATTAAGCCAGACATTAATGCGCCAGATTATGAAATTAAAGGACAAATCCTACACATGGTAACTAATCAATGCCAATATAGTGGTACGTCAAAAGAAGATCCAAACGAACATCTTTGAACCTTTAATAGGATCTGTACTCTATTTAAAATCCGAGAAGTGGAGGATGAACAGATATATCTCATGTTATTTCCCTAGACTTTAAAGGGAGAAGCCAAAGATTGGTTAGAATCGTTACCCGAAGGAGCGATTGATACATGGGATGTGTTAGTTGAAAATTTTCTTAAACATTTCTTTCCGGCATCTAAAGCCGTGAGACTTCAAGGAGAAATTGTTACATTCACGCAAAAGCCAAATGAAACATTATATGAGGCGTGGACAAGATTCAGAAAATTGTTGAGAGGATGTCCTCAGCACGGTTTAGATACTTATCAAATAGTACAAATATTCTACCAAGGATGTGACATTACTACACGAAAAGACATCGACATAGCAGCTGGTGGTTCCATTATGAAAAAAACCACAACCGAAGCTCACAAAATCATTGATAACACAGCCTCCCACTCGCATGAGTGGCACCAAGAAATAGATATTTTTCGTTCATCTAAAGCGGCTAGAGCAGATTCTAGCCATGACTTTGATTCCGTTTCCGCAAAAATAGATGCTTTCGAGAGACGAATGGAAAAGATGACTAAAGATATTCACGTAATACGAATCAGTTGTGAGCAATGCGGGGGACCACACTTAACGAAAGATTGTCACATTGAGCAAACTATGGAACAACGTGAGAATGTTTCCTACATTAACCAAAGGTCGGGAAATAATTATCAAAATAATTATCAACCGCCAAGGCCAAACTTTAATCGAAATCAAAACATTCTTTACAATCCAAATGGACCCAACAACAACTCGTACAACCAACAAGGTCCGAATAACCAACCAACTCAAAACAACACTTTCAATCAACAAAGACTTGGCTTATATAAACCACCACAACAAACCGAAGAGAAAAATTCAAATCTGGAAGAAATGATGGCAAAGCTAAAGGAATCTCAAACACAATTTATTACATCTCAAACCCAAACAAATGAGAGGTTTGATCAGTCATTAAGAACTCAACAAGCTTCCATTTTGAATCTAGAAAAACACGTAGGTACTCTTGCTAGCATGATGAGTGAGAGGGAACAATGAAAGCTACCAAGTAATACTGAAGTAAATCCTCAGAATGAGAATGTTAATATGGTATCAACGAATTCTGAAAAACCATCATCAGAAGATGGAAAGGCTTTAGATGTGAGTAACAATGAAGAAGTTACAATACCACCACCACCACCCGAGTATGTAAAGCCAGTGGTGGCACCATACAGACCACTCATCCCGTTTCCAAGAAAAGGAGTTGAGTATGAGCAAGTGATAGGTAATAAAGTTTGTGATACCTCTGAAAAGAAGAAGAAGAATAAGAAGATGCAAGAAACAAAAACCGTAAAAATAAACCCGGTGAATACAGTTCCACCAAAACCTCCACCCAGGTTGGGTGATTCGGGTGAATTTATTATTCCTTGTCTACTTAGTAATTATGTCATGTATGATGCACTAGCAGATTTAGGTGCGAGTGTGAGTGTTATGCCTCTTTCATTATATAAGAGATTAGGAGTAGGTGAGTTAAGTCCAACAGAGATGAGTGTCCGACTCTTTGATCAAACCATTAAGCACCCAGTTGGAATTGCTGACAACCTACCCGTTCAAGTGGGTAATTTAACCTTTTTAGTCGAATTTATTGTCATTGACATAGAAGAGGACTCAAATATTCCTCTAATTTTAGGTTGACCATTCTTAGCGTCCACCGGGGCATTATTTGATGTAAGAAAAGGTAGAATGACACTTAGTAATGATGAAAAATCGATCACCTTTGTGAGTCGAAAGTCTAAATCTCCACCAACCAAAATCGTTGAACCAACAAAAATGATTGGTAAGAACCATATTGATTTACCAACTCCAACGGTAGTGCTTAACAATAATAAAATGCCTAAATGTGGGGAAAATGAAGTAACAACTAATGATGACCTGATAACAAAGAACCCCGTTGTTGATACGAAATTAAATGACTCCGTTATTAATAGTTCAATGAAGAAACATATTAAACGGATTCGCGATGCTAGAACCAAGGGGAACTTTAAGTTATGTAACCGGTTAGTATCCAATCTATCGCCTAAAGAAAAGGCAAAACTAGTTGAATTTGTGAATATTACACAGGAATCCGACCAATGGCTTAAAGCAAAAGTCACAGATATGCAAGTTGATTATGGTCCAAAAGAAATTGACAATGAAGTTAATCACAAATTCGACACCACGGCTACCTAAGTGTGGGGAGATTCAAATGTTCTAAAAAGAAATTGTTGTCTAGAGTTAGTTGTTCTATTCTCATGTAGTTCCGAGAATGGAATCCGATTGGTCTTTTCCACTAGCAGACACTAAAGAACTAGTTTTCTCCACCCATTCTGAATTTTTGTTTTGTAGGTTTTGTACACATTTTTTAAATTTAAGTTTTGTGTGAATTTAAAAACAAAATTTACTTTATTTCATTAAGTTTAAAAAATGATTTCTAAAATTCATCATAAGTTGAAGACTAGGTCATGGAACCGAAATTGCTTTACCCGAGGGTGGGGCGACAAATTTTGTTATCATTATTTTTAATATTATTGATCTAAAGTATACCAAAAAAATTTTAAAAAAACCCAAAAATCTTTGCTTTTAAAACAATCACTTTAACGACAAATTTTAAATTTTGTCGAGGGACGGACTAGGTAAATATACCGAAACTACCTAAAGTAAAAGGAAACAAAATTTTAAAAAATTATTCATTTAAATTGTTTTAATAAATAAAGATTTTTTAAAAAAAATATATAATAAAAATATTATGTATGTTTGTAGTTTATCTTATGTACAAAACAGGGTAAAACAGCGCGCTTTCAAAGACTGACATTAAGTTCAGCAAAAGCTACTAATTTTGACGACAAGACGCAAAATATCAAATGTGATATAAAATAATATGTTGCAAACTCGGTATTTTTAATCACTTTTCTACACTAATCACCCTCATGAATTTATAATTACAGTCTGATTTCATGTAAATGAGGGCATTGCATGATCTCAAGTGTGGGGAAGGGTTATAAATTCTCTCGGGTTTACACTTAGTTTAATTACCAAATTTTGTGAAAATTTGAAAAATTTTCAACTAAATGAATTCAAAATCATGTTTATACATATTTATGAACGAGAAAACTAGGTGTTAATACTGAAATTATTGTTACCTCGGAGAGAACATAAATGGAGAAACAACCCAAAACGTTAGAATTCATTTAAAATGGAATAGAGGAGAATAAAAAGGCAAAGAAAAATATAAATAAAAGCTAAGTGTGGGAAGAATTTACCAAGTTCTTTAAAACATATATCACATATATTTGGTACAGATTATTGCAGGTACTTTTGTTTTGGACGATTTTAATCAGTTTTACCTAATTTACTGTAATATATATTTGAAAGAAAGATGGATCTGCACGATGAATCAATTCCATCATTAAAAGGAAGTAAAGTCTTCTGAAAAAGACACGCGCTTCTTGATTTAGGCCAGGAAGTTGTCGTCCAGACCAGCTGTAGGTTGACGAAAAATCTAGAAAAGTCATCTCTAAAATCAGCAGGAAATCCACGAACCTCAGCATCAAACAGAGTCGCCAAGTGGTCAGAATTATCCTAACTATGAGAGGATCTGTCTCGTAAAATGGGGAGGGCGCCGTGCAAATTAGCTTGATAAGACTAATGAATCAGACCCCCAGAAAGGATAATCTCCTTAAAGATTAAAAATCAGCTTTTAAGCCTGATATTACTCAATCCTTGAGATTGACTTTAAAGATTGAGAATTACAAACTCATGGAATTCGATGATATCTAAACTCGAGCTTGAACGAAAAAATATTTTGATCAAAATTACAAACCGATTTGTTTTCTGGAAACCTATTTTCAATGCGTTCATTACCATTGAACGTAAAATCCTAGGAATTCACCTGGAATTCATTAGGTCACCTGAACCAAATCGGGTGTCAACTGTAAGAACGGTGGTTGCATAGCATGGTCAAAGACAGGACCTTGTGCCAGACCGAAAAACTATAGGGTGAGCTTTACTATTGCTCCTACAAAGGATAGTAATTGCATCTGACACATTATAGACCATAATTAAAAGCATGTCAGGGGACATTGCCTTAACAGTTGCTTGTTCAACGCTTTCCTTTACAACCAGACGGTAGTTTACCGAAAGGTAATATACGGAGCAAGTATACTGGACGTGTTGCTTTCCTAATACAAGGTTAGCAAGTGGGTGACACAAAACCATAAGTTTTGAGCTAAAATTTTCAAATTTGAAACCCACCAATCCCACAAAAACATTTTGCAACACCGGTGAAGGGTTATTCCGGAAAACCTGTCTAGGGTAAAATCTAGCTTGAATTTTCAAAAGATCAAATGTTTTCATAAAGATCCAATTTCCTTAAGGATCTAAATTTTTATAGTCATGTGGGACTGTAAACCACATCGTTACTGTCATTGTTCATACCGCCATATAGAAATCACTGATGTACAAAGTGTGAAGAATAAAGAAGTGATTCTAGTATTTTTATTTCAAGACTATATTGCTTGAGGACAAGCAACGCTCAAGTGTGGGAATATTTGATAATGCTAAAAACAAACATATATTTCATAGCATTATCCCTCAAGAAAGACAAGCTTTTAGTTGCAACTGTTCTATTTACAAGTGATATTCATTTAAATAATAAAAGGTGAAGACAAAAGACAGATTCGACGAATTGAAGACGCAAACGACCAAAAAGCTTAAAAGTACAAAATACAATCAAAGTGGTTCCAATTATTAATGAGAAATGTCTCAAAATTACAAGAGTACAAGACGCGAAACGCAAAATACAAGATATTAAATTGTACGCAAGGACGTTCGAAAATCCGGAACCGGGACCAAATTCAACTCTCAACGCTTGACGCAACGGACTAAAAATTACAAGTCAACTATGCACATAAATATAATATAATATTTAAATAATTCTTAAAATTATTTATATATTATAATTATATTTAAAATCCATCGGCAGAATGCAAACAAAGACATGTGAGCTAGAATCCCAGGCCATGCGATCGCATGGCCTGCATGAGATAATCTCATGCAATCGCATGAGCCAAAAAGTCAGGCCACATGCTATAAATTTCGCAGTTTTGAGCGATCTTTTACACATCCATATATCTTTCTCTCTATCTCACTCGTATAATATATATATATATATATATATATATATATATATATATATATATATATATATTATAATTTTAATTTTAATTTTAATTTTAATTCTAATAATAAGGGTATGTTAGCGAATGTTGTAAGGGTGTAAGTCGAAATTTTGTCCGTGTAACGCTACTCTATTTTTAATCATTGTAAGTTATGTTCAACCTTTTTAATTTAATGTCTCGTAGCTAAATTATTATTATGCTTATTTAATGCCGAAGTAATCGTGATGTTGGGCTAAATATTAAAATTAGGTAATTGGGCTTTGGACTATAATTGAGGTTTGGATAAAAGAACGACACTTGTGGAAATTAGACTATGGGCTATTAATGGGCTTTATATTAACTAAACGACACCTCGTTAATTTAATATATAGACTTATAATTTGACGTATTTATATATAACCACATACGTTTGACTGGGTACGGTGGGCGGATTAGACTGGGTACGTTTGACTGGGTACGGTGGAAATTAGAATATGTTCATTTTACCAGACACGGGATTGGATTAATAGTTAATAGACTTGTTGAAACAGGGGTGGATTACATTCATGGGTAATTGGTGTAATTGTTAACAAAGTAGTAAAACCTTAGTTTACACGCAGTCGATAACCTGGTGTATTCATTAAACAAAGTATTAAGACCTTGTTACAATTCGAATCCCCAATTAGTTAGAATATTTAACTTCGGGAATAAGAATAATTTGATGAAAACTTTCGCACTTTATGATTATGACTGATGGACTATTATGGACAAATTCGTATGGATATATCGAATAATCCAGGACAAAGGACAATTAACCCATGGTAATAAACTAAAAACAACACGTCGAACATCATGATTACGGAAGTTTAAATAAGCATAATTTATATATTTCATATTTAATTGCACTTTTAATTATCGCACTTTTATTTATTGTCATTGTATTTAATTGCACTTTTAATTATCGTACTCTTTAATTATCGTATTTTTTAATTATTGCACTTTTATTTATCGCAATTTCATTATCGTTATTTACTTTATGCTTTAAATTAAGTTATTTTTATTTTTAATATTTTACATTAGGTTTTAACTGCGACTAAAGTTTTAAAAATCGACAAACCGGTCATTAAACGGTAAAAAAACCCCCTTTTTATAATAATAATATTACCTATATATTTTTGTATTTTTACAAATATAGTTTTTAAAAAATATAGCATTAAGCTTGTTTTAAAGATCCCTGTGGAACGAACCGGACTTACTAAAAACTACACTACTGTATGATTAGGTACACTGCCTATAAGTGTTGTAGCAAGGTTTAGGTATATCCACTCTATAAATAAATAAATCACTTGTGTAAAATTGTATCGTATTTAATAGTATTTCCTTGTAAAAATTAATAGTATTTCATATATACCTCGCATAACATCAATACTCCTGTTCAAACAGACCAACAAACCTGCGTGCAATTTGCCGCTACAGTTGCAATTGTCATTGATTATTCTGATCTATTCAAACCAACCACTACGGTACAGCTATTGCTATTCAGTTGTTGTTTCCTTTTTGAGCTCCAATTAAACTATCGCTACTATATGTGGCCATTCAAACCAAATAACCTCAAGTATTAAAAGGTGGTTTAGGTGACCGACATATTTAGTAGAGAGGACACATATATATCTATCATATAAATGACTTTACAAGTCATGCTTTTTACTTTTAGAAAGTGTATTACCAGCGGTTTCTATTTTAAAATTTGGATGGGGATAGACACGATAAATAGGCTAAAGGCAACAGACAATTATAGTTCAAAATAAATTAAGGTGTCAGTTTAGTGGTTGAGTGCAATGGGTTGTGAACGAGCGGTCAGGGGTTCAATCCTAGCATGCTCCGAATATTTATTTTTTTAAAAACAACCATTGGGCCACTCAACCTTATATAGATTTGTTACTTGGGCTACTTTACCTATTGGGCCGTATACCTGTACGAGATCCATCTTCTATTTCGTGTGGGCTTATGAACCTTTTGGGTCGTATACTTGCTTATATGATTGGGCCGAGAAGTGAATTAGTGATGGTACATGTTGAGTTGTTGATACTAGATGATATAGATGATGAAAAGATAATGGTGATGTTAATAATGAAACGTAATAACGATGATGATGTCTATGATATCATGATAATAGAGATGATTATGATATAAGAATGATGATGATATTAGATCATGATAATGATGATGAAATGATAAGTGTTTGATGAAGATGAACTAGTTAATCATGCGGGTTAATACCGAAAGAAATCATTGGTTCATTGGTTTAAAGATGTTAACGGGTTAGTGGGAGGTCGTGGGTTCAAACCCGGGCTTGGGTATTTTTTAAGAGCTATTTCATTGAGGTAGTAATTTTATTTCTATTTTTTATTATTATTATTATTATTATTATTATTATTATTATTATTATTATTATTATTATTATTATTATTATTACTATTATTATTACTATTTATTGTTATTATTATTATTGTCATTCTAATTATTACTAATGTTATTACTATTATTAATATCAATACTATTATTATCATTATCATTAAAAAAAATTTTATCATTAAAAATAACATTTTTGTTATCATTATAATTAAAAAATTTCATTTTAATTAAATGTATCATCAAAAGTATTATTATTATTATTGTTATTATTATTATTATTATTATTATTATTATTATTATTATTATTATTATTATTATTATTATTATTATTATTATTATTATTATTATTATTATTATTATTATTTTTATCATTTTTATCATTAAACATGATTTAATTATTATTATCATTATCATTATTTTTATTACTAGTAGTATAATTATTATAAGTATTATCATTTTACTATATTATTATTATCATTACTATTACTATTATTTTGATAATAATATTATTATTTTTATTTTTATATTATTATTATTATTATTATTATTATTATTATTATTATTATTATTATTATTATTATTATTATTATTATTATTATTATTATTATTATTATTATTATTATTATTATTATTATTATTATAAGTATGAATATCATTATTAGAATTGTTATTATTAAAAATTAATATCATTATTATAATATTTACAAAAATTATTAATTTGTTATCATTAAAACTATCATTATTTATATTATCAAGTAATATCTATGTCATTTATTAAAATAATATTGATTATGAAAATAAAGGTTTTAATGACGTTAATAAGGTTATAAGTATAGATTATATATATAAATGTATTTAATACACATAACTTAACTATATTAACAAATTATATATATAAAATGAAAATATATAAATAATGAAACTTATAAATTATTAAATATATAAATTACATCACTAATAATAATATATATAAACTTATAAGATTATATGTATTAATATACATACTTGATATACGTTCTTAAATCCGAGGCCAACTTTGCATTTGTTCAATGCCGTCATATGTATTTTTACTATGAAATACAGTATTGTGAGTTTTATTTACTCCCTTTTTAAATGCTTTTGCAATATATATATTTTTGGGACTGAGAATACATGCCCTGCTTTTATAAATGTTTTACGAAATAGACACAAGTAATCGAAACTACATTATATGGTTGAATGATCGAAGCCCAATATGCCCCTTTTGCTTGGTAACCTAAGAATTAGTAAACCAGTCTACTAATTGACGCGAATCCTAAAGATAGATCTATTGGGCCTAACAAACCCCATCCGTTGTAGTGGATGCTTTAGTACTTCGATGTTGTTTTATCATGTCCGATGGATGTCTCGGAATGATAGGTGATATTCTTATATGCATCTTGTTAATGTCGGTTACCAGGTGTTCAATCCATATGAATGATTATTTTTGTCTCTATGTATGGGACGTATATTTATGAGAAATGGAAATGAAACTCTTGTGGTATATTAAAATGATGGAAATGAATGTTTATGATAAACTAATGAACTCACCAACCTTTTGGTTGACACTTGAAAGCATGTTTATTCTCAGGTTTGAAAGAAATCTTCCGCTGTGCATTTGCTCATTTAGAGATATTACTTGGAGTCATTCATGACATATTTCAAAAGACGTTGCATTCGAGTCATTGAGTTCAACAAGATTACTATTAAGTCATTTATAGTTTGGATATATTATGAAAAGGTATGCATGCCTGTCAACTTTCGATGTAATGAAAGTTTGTCTTTTAAAACGAATGCAATATTTGTAAAATGTATCATATAGAGGTTAAATACCTCGCAATGTAATCATATGTTATGGTATTCGTTCTTATGGATTAGGACGGGTAATTACACCTCGTGTGTGTCCTTGTCGTCATCGGAGACATTCATCTCATCTCCCGACGCATCACCGGAGTGGATGTGAGCGATTGATTGTTTTGGAGGTTGAGGTGGCTCCACCGTTGGTGAGCTTCCTTTGTTCAAAGGTGGTTGAACGTCATCGCTCGTGCCTTTCTAGCTTGCCGTTTCGCTATTTAGTTTCACTGTATTGTTCGTACCTTTAGGTGGTGCCATTTGATCAAACCAAAATCGACTAGTGTAGATAGATTTCGGGTTTGAGTGCTTGATTCGGGGAAAAGGAGTAAGTCGAATGTTTTAACTCCAATAATTGTGCAAACCCTGTGACGACTCAGAAATTTCCGACCAAATTTAAACCTAAACTTATTATGATTTTGACACGATAAGCAAAGTCTGTTAAACCGAGTCTTAAAATTTATGAACTGTTTACATGAATTCATTCAACCTTTGACTATTCTCGACGATTCACGAACATTTGTGTGTAGATAACATGGATATATATATATAAATATATATATAAATATATATTATGAATTAAATAATAAAAATATAATATAGTTATTTGGATTTAAAATGTAAAATAATAATTTGAATAAATAAGTTACTATTAAAAGGAATATATTTATATATAACTACATATATATTATTATAAATCTATATATAATTTCTATTAATAGTTATTGACATATTGTGATATATAAATATTAAATATTCAATAAATATTATTATATAATATAGTTTAAAGTTAAAATACTATAGGTAATTATAAGATAAAATATAAATGTTATTATCACCACTTCCATTATTATTATTAATGTTAATATTAATATTGGTACTATTAATATTATTGATTCTAATATAGTGTATATATATATATATATATATATATATATATATATATATATATATATATATATATAGTTGTTACATTATTATTATTACTATTATTATTATTATTATTAATATAAATATTACTATATTATTGTTAGTATCAATAATAATAGTATTATTATCATTATTTTTAATTATCATTAGACTTAATAAAATCCTTATTGTTATTATCATTATAGTAATATTATTACTTTTATTAATATTATTATTAATAGTATTATTATTAATATTAGAAATTGTGATTATTAATAATAATTATAAATATTAATTAATAGTATAAATTCTATAAAAATCATATATATATATGAACTAGATTACTGAATCTGTTTCATGTTGTTATCATACTGTGCTTCATTCCAAAATTCGTACAAATCAATGTTAATCACATGAACAAATCCAAAATCTGTTGTAAATCAACATACGATCATACTGTGTCCAATTATATTCATTGCCACTAAAATTGTACAAATCAACATACAAACATATGAATCAAACAAATTCCGTTGAATGTCAATTTCACTTTTCTTGATTTTCTTCTGACAGAATAAAAATTTGTCGAGCCAATCATGCTTTATAACTTTTCTTCTTCCTGGACTGATTCTAACTGTCGACATCTTCTTGAATATAAAACAATCGATCGTACCTCAAGTCCTATTTCAATCAATCAATTGCACAATAATATTAGCTACCGTAATTGTAAAAAAAAATAAATAAATAAATAAAAACAAGAATATTAGGATATTAAGATACACATACATATATTACTTACACTCAACAATTGCAGAGAGATTTTTAGGATTCATTATCGAAAACTCAAACCACCATCTCCATTTGATTATATCCACGACACCGTGATCCTCACCAAACCACCATTTCGTCTGCTCCTTTCTTTCTTTTTTGTCATGTACAAACATAACCATTCTCGACAGTTCTTGTTTCTGGTTCAAACATGAACCATCAACCGTCACTTTACAACCTTCACCATATTTTTTTTTCCTTTCTTCTGTTTCTTTCCCTATTCGATCTTGAACCAAAACAACCCTTTTCCTCTTTACGTTTTCACTTGAATCACCATAACAACCTAAACTCACTTGTTGTTGCTACTATACCTATTTCTGGTTTCCCTGTTATTAATAATTCGAACCATCATAGCAAAACACCACACCATCTCACACTTTCGTTGCAACTGCTGCCCATGCAGTTTATTTCTTTTAAACTCGTCCCACTTACAAACCCACTTTTTAAATGGTTAAATAATGTGATTATGGTTACATTATATTAATTTGCAGTAGGGTCCATAATATGAAACCATGGACGTAAATTGGTGACGTTTATGTTTTTTTTCTTTCTTTTCTTATGGTGGGCCGATAAATACTAGTTTAATCAATTTAAAGGTGTAAGCAATTTACCTTGGGACGTGATTAGTGGAGATTGTGGGCCAAGATTTCGATTTAGTTGTAATGGAGGGACAAATCCAAGGGGCCAACACCTTGCACGTTAGGTATCACTTTATTTTTATTTTATTTTATTCAAAGTTGATGACATATTATATTAAGTGGATTAATGATGATAATCATGTTGGAGATAGAAGTGGAGATCGAACAGAATACTTTTTATGGTATATATATTACGACAATAATGTTGTTTTATGAGTATAGAAAATTATGAATATGGTGATGAAAGGAAACACGAACAAAATTAGATGAGGAAGTGCAAATGGTGACTAGATGATAATGGGGATAAGTACAATAAAGATAAAAAGGTGATGAAGATTAAGATATTAAATAGATGATTATGATACTGTTACTGTTACTGCTATTGATGATGGTATAGTATTTAGTTAATAAGATGATGATAATAAGTTATGATAGTAATGTTATGATTTTATGTGGGGAAAAGATTATAAATGATGATGAGGTATGGTGGTGTTTTCGAATGATGATGATGACGGGTGTATGGCAATAAACGAGGCGAAGGGATAACTATGATCATGATATGATCATGATTATTGGGATTAGATGATGTTGAATGAAAGATTGATTAAGGGTGTTATCGGGTTAGCGGTACGTCGCGGGTTCAAACCTGAACTTGGGCATTTATTTTTTAAGGGCTACTTCCTTGAGGTAGTATTACTAATATTATTATTATTATTATTATTATTATTATTATTATTATTATTATTATTATTATTATTATTATTATTATTATTATTATTATTATTATTATTATTATTATTATTATTATCATTATTATTATTATTTTTAACATTAATATTATTTTATCAAGTAACTAATAGTTATATAAAACTCTACTTAATACATATAATATAACTATGTTTATTTAAAATACATAAAATGAATATATTTATGAAACATACAAATTATTAAAATAAAATGATATCACTAATAAATATATATACAAATTTATTCAATTACCGTTATGTGTGTTAATATATATATATATATATATATATATATATATATATATATATATATATATATATATATATATATATATATATATATATATATATATATATATATATATATATATAAATGATATAGGTTCGTGAATCCGAGGCCAACCCTACACTTGTTCAATGTCGTCATATGTATTTATACTACAAAATACAGTATTGTGAGTTTCATTTGCTCCCTTTTTCAATGCTTTTGCAATATATATGTTTGGGACTGAGAATACATGCGTTACTTTATAAATGTTTGACGAAATAGACACAAGTACTTAAAACTACATTCTATGGCTGGATTATTAAACCGAATATGCCCCTTTTTAGTCTGGTAATCTAAGAATTAGGGAACAGACACCCTAATTGACGCGAATCCTAAAGATAGATATCTATTGGGCCGAACAAGCCCCATCCAAAGTATCGGATGCTTTAGTACTTCGAATTTATCATGTCCGAAGGGAGTCCCGAAATGATGGGGATATTCTATATGCATCTTGTTAAGGTCGGTTACCAGGTGTTCACCATATGAATGATTTTTATCTCTATGCAGTTTGCGAATTGCCTGATATGAGATGTATATTTATGGAAAAATTGAAATCGTGTGGTCTATTAAAATTATGAAAATGATCGATTATGATAACCTAATGAACTCACTAACCTTTTGGTTGACACTTTAAAGCATGTTTATTCTCAGGTATGAAAAAAATCTTCCGCTATGCATTTGCTCATTTTAGAGATATTACTTGGAGTCATTCATGACATATTTCAAAAGACGTTGCATTCGAGTCGTTGAGTTCATCAAGATTATTATTAAGTTAATTATAGTTGGATATATTATGAAATGGTATGCATGCCCGTCAACTTTCGATGAAATGGAAGTTTGTCTTTTAAAATGAATGCAATGTTTGTAAAATGTATCATATAGAGGTCAAGCACCTCGCGATGTAACCAAATGTAATGTATTAGTCCTGATGGATTAGGACGTGTCACTTCATGTGGTATCAGAGCGGTGGTCTTAGCAAACCAGGTCTTGCATTAGTGTGTCTAACTGATAGTTGTTTAGATGCATTAGTGAGTCTGGACTTCGACCGTGTCTGCATGTCAAAATTTTTGCTTATCATTTAGTGTCAAAAATTACCTACTTATCATCCTTAGGAAATTATCTGCTTATCATTCATAGTCTAGACACATCTTACTGCATTAATTGCCTGAATTGTGTATATACAAAATTTATATCTTAGCGTATCTGCTAATTTATATCTTAGCGTATCTATTACTGTAAACTTTCCCTAATATCTTCCGTACATTTCTCCGTAATTTAAGGGATCCTGGTACTATATATATCTATGCATATTATGCATTGAGAATACCATCCAACTATCATTTGCTTTCACTAAACGTTTCATACCAAAAATATTTTCTGTGATCGCGTAAGATGGCCTCTACGAATCGACCAAGTTCATCTGACTCCGAAGACAGCGTGACGGGAGCGCACCAACCAATCAACTACCACGATTACTGGAGAAAATGGGGGTGGGTTCATGACATACTCACCCTATGGAGAAGGGAAGAAGGTACTCCATATCATGAGCCGAATCTACTGCCAAACATCGGAGTACTCGACCCGCTCACTGGCGAACCTGTTCGCAACACTGTTTATACCCTCTTTGCGAGAATTTTTCGTCTTGAGGCTACCATTAAGGGAACTAGAGAAGATATCCAACCTCCACCTCACACTGATAACCAGCCAGGGTTAGTAGAAGAAGTCAACGAGCTTCGTGCTCGAGTAGTGGCTTTGGAAATTA